>NC_054541.1:28318267-28618267 GCF_017654505.1 Polyodon spathula | reverse complement strand
CTCATCCACCTCTTTTTGCTCACGTTGGATTTGTCTCTGCTTGACCTCCATATCTTCTTTCAATGCTTTAATTTCCAGTTTCCTTTGAGCAATCTCTTTACGCAGCTCTTCACAGTTATCTTTTAAAGCCTTAGTTTTCTTCTCTAATTCCTAGAATAGGGAAAACATGTACAGTCCTTTCTCGTTAATACGAATTTCAAGGGACCAGCAAAAAAATGTTTATCATCAGTCATTCTTATTATCAGGAGTCTAAGCCAAACACATACTTTCAGTTTTTAATTAAGTTACAGTAACACTGAAATCACATTTAAATTACATAACAATGAAAAGTATTACAAATGTTATGTAAAATATGGATGTAAGTGAACTTCTAAAAAGCATACATTGCAGCTTGAAATCTGCATGTATCATTCTGATCACTGGGATTTTTAAACCACAAAAGCAAGGCGTTCTCAACATTAGGGTATTGAGTCGCAGCAGGACGTAACTAGCAACAGGCTTTATAAATAAAATAAAATAAAATAAACTTTTATAGTGATTCATTTAATTATCATATAAAACTCTAAATATATACAGATATAAGCAACAATGTAAACGGCGCTGAGATCTGTGACAGCAGTCTTTTTGATTTCTCTGGTGTGGGCTCACAACTGCATCACAGACTCAAAGAGCAGCTTTGGTATAAAATATTCTGTCTTTACGAGGTAAATACCCATTCAGTAATGTTTACGTTACGTACTTGAAAGGGAACCTTTGTTAGGAATCCTTGAATAGAAGTTACTTGGCTTTATACCGTAAAGTAAGAAAGGCATCAGGTATACATTTAATTACTTACACCTGGTTTTGGCATCTTTCCATATTCTCTTTCCAGGATTTTCTTTTCCTCATGTAAGCTAAAGTTAATAAAAACAAAAATATACAGTATGTCAATTCAATACATATGAATCAGTCTGCTATACACATATAATTAATGTCAGTTGACAACTTTGTACTGTTGCTGTGAACAAAAAAAATAAACATTTGTAAAAGTTGCACTTCATCCATTTCTAACATTTAAAATGACCAAGGACCTTGGCATTAGGGCAAACATTTGACACATTGTGTGCCATGTAATCATCATCAATAATCAATTGTTTATTTATTGTAATTTATGTAACTTCATTCATTTCAATCATATTTTTACTGCAATAAATGATGTTGGAAAACAAGTGTGATAATTTATTTACAGTTAAAAGGCTGTGCCATTTAGCTCCGTCACTCTTTAGCTCGTTAAAATAGACTTGTGGTAGAGTGGCCGGGTGTCTAAGGTAGTCAGGAGGCAGAAAAGAGACTCAGAACTTCAGGTTTATTTTAATAAATCAAAAGTAAAGACAAAAACACAGCTCAACAAACCAAAATAAAAAGAATAAACAAAAACAAGTCGTGCAAACACAAATGAAACAGAAAATCCCTCACCCAAGTCTGTCACTATCACAGTGAGGTTTTACATAAAAATACAGGGGGAGTCTCTCTCTCTATTTCACTCTCTCGCTCACGCTCTCATTTTATAGCATGTGGCTGCTCCCATCCCTACCACCCACCACCAAAACACTGAATTTTATTTACAAGCAGGGCTCTCATGCTGCCATAAGACTCCGATGTGATTTTAACCCAGAAATCACAAGCATGCGTGATTCTACCAGCATTTTTTTTGCTACATTTGCTAGACATGTTTATGAGTGCATACGTGTTGAGTCGCATTTAGATGATATGATATTAAGAGGCGCTATATTTTTTGTGAGTGGTGATGTCGTACCGAATTCTGCCCCTTGCTGGATTCTGCACTACTTTGAAATATGTGTTTAGAGACTAAAATTAAAAGGCAGACGCATTTAAAATCATCTAAACGTATAACTAATTTGCCCTTTTCCATACATTTTCCATATAGTCTTTATTAGCAGTGAAATATTGCACCCCAGTAACTGAATTGTGAATAGCAGTATGAAAAGTCTGATACATAATCCAAATAATGCTAGCATACTATTAAATGCTTAATGCCATTTTCAGTAAACCAAAACGTAAGCAAGAATTATACAATAGAGCAAAGTACAGGTTTAGCATAGTAAATATAGTAATGAAAGCTACATATAGTTGGATAAAGGCATCAGCTAAATACTACTGTATATGAATATATATATATATATATATATATATATATATATATATCCATATATATATTAATATTTATATATATATATATATATATATATATATATATGATAATCGGTAGAGCCAATTGCGTCCATATATTAGTATATATATTATATATATATCATATATATCGTTTCAATGAGGGAATCTTTTATATATATATATAATATATTTCCCTGGAAAGATATGTACAACATATCGAAAACAGAGCAGCTGTCTCTTTGAGCTATATATATATATATATATATATTATATGTATATATATATATATATATATAATTTTTTTGAAGGAGGTATATATAAATGAAGGAGATATAACTGCAATGTACAAAAATGTACACATGTATTTCCTTTTTTTGGATGTACACATAATGTTTAAATGATTTAACTGGTTAAAATATATATTTCAAGACGTTTTGGACAAAAGCCCTTCTGCTGTGTAGAAAATGATGTATGTATGTGTATAAAATGCAATACTGAAAGTTAACAGCAAACCTCAGTGATGAATAAACTATATAGATTAAACAGATGATTACTTAACTATGTGTTATTACTAATGTATTCGTATTTTGTGTCAAATATCAAAATAAAAATGTCATTTTGTCTGTTTTAAAGATACATAATGTGAGGAAGGGGCAGATTTCAGCTTGACAGTGGATCCAGAAGTTATGGTTGTGTTTTTCTTTGTTTTTGTTCTTCATAAATTACTGAATACATTATCCAGTGGAAGACGCCGGGGCACTCATGGCTTGGATGTGCCAGTGAAAAAGGGGTATAGGTGTCGGTGGAATATGACAGGTAATACGAGAAAATACTGGGATCAACTTTATATAGAAATGCTACTTCTATCATATTCTGCTCTATATTCTACAATGGACACCGTGACATTGTATTACAGAAAAGAGGCCAAGATGTCTGCAGTAATTTCTCCAGGTTTTTTTTATTTTTTGTTATTCCTTATTACGAAGTGTAAATAATAAGTGGCTTATTTGGTGAGTAAATCAAAAGCTTTGTATTTAAGTAGTCAAACTAAAATTCACTTGTGTTTGCCTGAGCAATGTAATGGAGAAGAAACAGTTTGTGATATTGAGACGGGAAGTGATAGTGGTCCATTTTTATGGTATACAGTGAGAAAAGTAATCAGTGTGGTGTGGACTCAGAGGTGCTGCAATCAATTCCTTAAATTATCCAACCCCACATGGTTTAAACCACTGCAGCGGAATGAGGGGTGTTTATTTTCTGTTTTTAAACCCGAATCCCCATTGAGCTCAAAAAGAGCCAGTTTACAATGGGATATAGCTTTTGAGGTAAAACTCAAGCCTGTTTGTAGGTTGACCACTAAATACCATGTGCAGCTCTATTATTTAGGTATATACTGTATTTTTTCAATTTTAAAACAGGATACAAATTAGTAATAAAAAAGCATCACTACATCTATCTTGGAAGTCTTGCAACTGGCACATCTGTCTATCACATGGCTATACAATTCAAAGAAAAAAAATAACTTTCAAATTCCAACACTTTAAATATTTCATGTAAGAGTCATGGATTACAACATCAGTAGGGTATGTCATGTATATGTTCTTAATTAAAATGATTTCATTGGTTACAGGCTAAAATTTTTTTTTTTTTTTTTTTTTTTTTTTTTTTTGAGGGTGAGACATGAATCAAGTCCTGTGTGTTGAAAATATGTATGGCCATTTTTCATAGGACTATGTGCTCTCCCAGTCTACTGTGGGAGGACAAATATCAAAGTAACATTCTGTAAATGAATGTCCTCAATAAAACATTTACTATTATATATTTAAAAAAACAACATTTCAAAATGGTCATGAAACTCATAATACTTTTTATGGTGCTAGAATCCTGACAAGTAGGACAAAATTTGAATTAAAAAAACTGAACAGTTCAATTTGAATACAGGAACATTGACATTTCTACAGCTGAACCATGCCGTCTTATCTTTTTTTGTGCTAGTATTATATACCTTCACAGTAAAGTCAAAATGTTCCAATTACAGCACTGCAGGTACTAGGGTTTATATGAATTCTGCTGCTTATCTCAAGATTATCAAGACGGCCCAGTCTTTCTTGGTGAAGACGGAGAATGGCTAAATGTCTTGCAACATGGTGCTTCAATGTATTTAGAAATATTTATATTCAATTTTGGCACATGTAACTGCAGTGTTTCCTTATATTAATAAGCATTGTGCTTTATAGAGTGTATTTATTATTATATGGAACTGTGATTAAATAAAAAATCCAACAGAGTCAAAATGTTCAGCTAGCACTTGAAGTATTAAAACAACATATACAAAGTGGCACAGCAACCGTTATTTGAATTATAGTAATACATTTTCCATTATTCCCATTATTTTGCACTTTACTTTTTCCAATGTGGGTCCAAAAGCAAACGATTTATTTTTTAAAACCGCTTCAAGGTGTAAAATACAAATGCCCTAATTGTAGCATAACCAGGTGTTAAATACAGTGCTTCTTTTTCCCATTGTATATTAAATAAAGTGCTTTATGTACACCTGTGTCTGTGGCAGTGTTAACAGCAGTATGAATACTGGGCTGCAAGCAGGTACAGTAAGGTCAAACACTTGTGCCTAAGCAAAAGAAATTTTCAGTTTTTAATGGAATTTCCCAGAAATAAAAAGGAAGTTTCAACATAATATTATTTCTGTTTTACTGCTAAATAAGCATTCTGCCTATTGTACTGAAACAGGTTTGCAGAAGAGGCATTTTATAAGAACAGGAAGCATTTAACTCATTGTAACTTATTTTCATAAGTTACATTATTAAGTCATTTGATCAACAACCCAACAGGAAAATACAGTACAACATTTAAGTGAACACAGCTTAGTGTAACAACCTTTTGCGGCACTTGGTGTTGTGTCAGGAAGCCCCCAAGTTGAACTAGTATTTATTAGCTGGGCGTTACACAAGCACCTGTTATTTATAATTGTGGGTTTACAAGAATTACCTGCTTCCCAATATTTGTTTATACTCAGTATTTTGACATTACCCCATGTTATTGTTCTCATTGTCAGATTTCTCACATGCTCTTTTTATTTGTATGTGCTCCGAGCACACTCTTAAACTCAAGGGAGACGTTTAAGGAGGACAGAGATGTTTTAAACTCCTGTGAGTGGTTTTGTTTATGTACTGGGCGTGCTATACGTCCAGACAACTTTTTAATGTTCAAGAAAATGACACAGACTCATTTAATTTGAAGTTTTAACAAATCAGAGCAGTAGTAGAGCTCTTTGTGGTTTATTAAATGCTTTAAAAATTGACCAAGTGGTTGCAGACCACTTTGGATCCCTGCTAATAGGCAGCCTGGGCGTTTCCAGTGCCTTTACAGGTTTAACAGCATTAGTACTTCAATACAGTAATACAATGGTTATCATATGCTTAGCCTTTAGGCTATAAAATGCAAAAAGCTAAGTGTCCATCGCTACGTTCTAGAACATTCAATATATCACTCTCAAAAGCTAAAATATAAATCCTGTACCTTATAGCAATGGATCAATATAAAAGAGATATTCAATTCAAATATATGCTTACCTTCCAGTATATGGAAGTGTTGTATAGGATACATTGAAAAATAAGAACTGTCTCCAAAAGGCAGAAAATAATGCATGGGGTAATGTGTGATATGAGAATTGAATGCCCAAACAGCAATCAGTTTCTCAGAGATCTCTAGAGCATGGATCACACAACTTGTAGTTATAAAAGTTGCGTGATACTTGACTGAGGTTTTACCTTGGTTTTTATAGGATTTTCCCTCCATTGAATGCATCAGGGGTCCCAATTAAATCTGATCATCAATCTGCCTTGATAGTTCTTATCTTTGAGGTAATGATACATTCTAGAAGGATCCGGTCAACTTTTTTTTAAGACTAATTGAATGTGAGCTCATGGTTCACTATCTTCCACCCCTCCTTCCCTAAAATTAGGTGAACTAGAGTTCACAGGGTTCTTGCTACCAAATACAATACAAGTATTATTGTATATATGAGAGATGTCTTTAATATGTAACACCAGATCTATTTACTTATATTAACCTGGGTCAAAAAAAAAGATGCCCTCTTAGCCGCACATTATGTTACCTTTTCAGTGTGTTGTCAATGGGTCAGTTTAACTTCATATACAAATGTATGTTAACAGAGTATTTGACAAAGAGTGTAGGGGTTTATCATAAGCCTTTGAATAAGACCACTAAGCATACAGTGGCATGTCCAGTTATTTTTATTTAAAATACAGGCTATAATAAACATGTTAAATACAATAGCCTTATACTAACTTGTACCATGCTTGGACCAAGCCTGACCTCTCTCTCTCTCTGTTTCAAAAAAACACCTGCACAAGCAGGTTTCAGACACCCTGTTTACTTGCCAAGGCTAGTGTTTTAATTAATATGAAACTCCACTGTAAGCACTTTTCCAAATTCACTGCATGAAGTCATTTTTTGGGCGATTCAAGAGACGCCTGGACCCGTATCTTTTCAGATAATAAAAAAAGCTTACATCCTAATTTTTATAACTTAGCTCTCATTATTTTCTTATAATATACTGAGATATATACTCCTGACTTTCTTAAAGCACCTTCAGTTGGTTATCATTCAAGGTTGGCAAATCCCACTTTTAAGAGCCAACACTGAATCCTATTTTGAGATGCCAAAGACTATGCTTTATTTTTTGAAGGTCTAATGCCCTTCTAGAATTATACTGTGTCTGAGATAAACATTTAATTCTTTCACTTTTAACCTCTACAGTTTTCCTGTAAATAAATACCTCTATTTATTACTGCAGTAAAACCTTTATAAAACCTAAACATGTACATTCTTTACTTCAATTGATGTTGTAATGTCTAAAATACTTTTTGTTTAGTTGGAGAAACTGAACCAATTCTTAAATTGATTAAATTAAATGAACATTATTGCAAATGTGTCTTAACAATATGTTTGCAATATTGCCAATGCCATTATTCCGTTATAATAAACTTGTAATATGTTCTTTAACTTTAACTTGAAATGATATTATAAGATGTATTTCTAATTAAGTTGCTTCAGTATAACAGTTGCTGCTAGAAATTGTCATATTATTTTACTCCACTGATAAATCTTTTAAGCTTTTAATGGAATGTCCAGTTACTTATATATAAATAAATCACTAATATATTATAATGCCATCGTGTTATAGTGACTGAACTAAATCTGACCTTCTTCACTGTTCATACAAAATCCAGTTAAACCAGGTTTTAAGACAACCACTGCTTTTTGCCAATTTTAGTGTTGATAATATGAAACACTATCGTAAGCATTTTCCAATACTCATTATTTCAAACCAATATCTAACTTAACATGACTGTCCAAGATTAATTAAATATAATATATATATATAAATACTATATATATATATATATATATATATATATATATATATTATATGTATATATATAATATAAACCCCTATCTTCTGTTATCCGAAAGGTATTTTGTTTGTTAATATTAATGCGAGCGCTCATATAGAGAGGATGTTGGCTTTTAAATCGCTGACCATCAAAAAATCCCAGTTACACTGGCCAAAACCAATGAGTCATTTTCAACTCTGCTTTACTACAGGCAGGTAAGGACAAGGTTACAAATCGGTTCACTTTATATGTAAAGTTTATACAAGAGGCTAATTTTTAATTAGGCACCTGCTTAGCAGCAAATACAACCTTGAATATTAAAACTTAGTACTGCTCATACATTTACTTAATGTTATTATATTAGGTTTCTTATTTATTTAAATACTTTTGTTTTTTATTACTATAATCAAACCTAGTTTGATTGCTTCTAGCATATTAACTGTGCTCCACAGATTCTGCCATTCTGCTCTCGCTGGATCAGAATGTTTTGAGGCTCTGAGTAGAATTAAAAAAGATGCTTTTGCCTGATAAGGGAGGTTTGGAACTTTCAGCAGGCCAGTCTGACCTTCAGTGCAATGAACTGCTGTGTAAGGCCAGTGAGAAGTTCTGATAATAATATGTTCTGGTTGTACATTCTTTAAAAATACATTATAGTCATTACAATATTTGTTACAGTTTCACAAACCTTCAATTTGTATTCCAAAGATCAACCTGCTTCAACTCCAACCTTGGGTCAGTTTCTGCTCTCAGTGAGTCAGTTTCTGCTCACACATGTGGGTGACAGTCTTTAAAAGCCTGATACCAGCAAAAACTTAAATCTTGTTAGCAGGACTCCCATCTCTACATTCTCATTCCCATCATGAGTGGGCAAACACATTTTAATTGAATCTGGATCCATCAAAAAACCGCACACCCTTGCAACCAAGGCTTTCCATGCAAAAGGATCTAATAACTTAGAGCACAAAAGGGACATGCCAGAACCGTCTGCGACACCATATAGGGCAAATCCACATTTGTGAACAATATTTTTACTGCAGCGATTTAAAAAAAAAAAAAAATTAAAAAAATACAATCATAGTCAAGTATCTAGCAGTTAATGACTGCCTCATCAGACATTAATACTGAAATAATAACTGGTGAGCAATTTTTTCAATGGGCTTATCTGATTGACATTTCCTATAAATAAACAACACAGAACTTTTTGGCAGGAAAAAAAATTGCTCAGATTATATGAAATACTGCACGAGGTAGTGTGTGATAAACGAGAATTTAATGGTGGAATGCTTAGAGGTTATGGTTGTGTATAACCACCTTTAACGTTTATGTAGCATCCCACCCCTTGGGTGGGCATTCAATTCTCATATCACACATTACCCCATGCATTATTCTCTATTTAACACAAACTATAAATCAACAGCGTTAGAGCCAATATCAACCCTGAAACAAATCAAAACACCAACCCACACAAAACAAAACGAAGACTTCTCATCAAAACGCTTGTCTGCTTGTCAGCTACAGTGTGTCTTGATAGTGGTGCTGTGGTCTGTATTTAAACTCTTAACTGAAACTGAAACAAAAAAAATAACACAAAAACAGCATGACTAAAACTACCCAAAGGAGCCTTTATATGCAGCTGTGCGGAATCAGGAATACTATGATCTCAACCGGCTGTAGTGAAAAACTGGGATGTCAACAGTTTAAGGAAGATACTGTTTGCTATAACAATTGGTACCATTGAAGAGGAATCATGATGCTAAGATGGTGGGGATGGCCTGAAAGACACTTGCTCGCTGCTCCGGGTAAATTGTCAAAAGAGGCAACTTACCTCTCAAGCTTATACTGCAGGTTATAGTCGATCTCCTCTGCCTCATTAAGGTCATTCTGAAACTTCAAGAGCTGCTGTCTCATCTTACTGACTTCAGTGTCAAATCCTTCAGGAAAGTGGTCAGCCCGCTCCAACTCCTGTTTCTGTCTCTCAATTTCTGCTGTAAAGTGTTTAGCATCCTGCAGCATCCGGATCTCTGACTGCTGTGTACTATTTGTTGGAGAGGTCACAGTATTGTATTGAAATTTCATAAATTCCATAACCTTATTAAGTATTAATTCCTATCAATGAATGAGTTTCTGTCCAACAATCAGCTATTGACTATTTCTGTCATTTTGTCACAAAGTAAATGTACAGTAGAACCCCAGAGTTATGAACACCAAAGTTACATTAGATTGACCAGTCTACCAAACACCCCACTTTCAACCAGAAGTATGCAATCACTCAACAATGACTGAAATGTAACCACATAGCTGCTCCTAGAAGTGGCATGCTGGTCATGGAGAAGGCAAAATTACTGTACCAACAAATGTATCCAGAAAGGTGAGGCAGATTTCAAAGCAAGCACAGGCAATTTTACTAGAAACATTTTAGTTTTAAACAAAGCACAGTCTTTTTTTTTTTTTTAAAGCCTAAGGAGCTGCATGAATGCATTTTGTTTAAAACAAGCACTACGTTAACCCAGGTTTTCCTAGATGTTTAAATCTGTGTTTTTGCTAGTTATGACTTCAATATTAACTTAAATGTAGCCTTTTTTTCAATTTGTAGTACTGTTTTAAAAACTTTAGAACCAAAACAATATGAGTGTTGTATTACCGTACTGTATCCTTGTTTAGTCACCAGATTGAGGGTGTAGACAGCAGGTGTCCACATTTAATAAAACCATTGGCAATTCCGTTTTCAGTTACAAACATTTCAGACTTACGAACAACCTCCATTCTCAAGATGTTCCTAACTCTGAGGTTCTACTGTAGTTTTGGAAAAATAACTTATCAATATCATTGCTTTTACAGAGTCCTACATCATTTATTGTAGCGCATCTTACGTACCTCTTTAAAGTCTCATGCAGCAAGGTGTAACTGGCTTTCAGCTCAGCAACTCTGGTTCCTCTTATTTTTCCAATGGAAAATAGCTAAAGATTAAAAGCAAATATGTTCGTTTGATTAATTTTACTGATATATATATATATATATATATATATATATATATATATATATATATATACAATATTACAAGTTAAATACCTAAATTTATCACATAACTTTATGCAAATGTAAAACTACATTAGATACATTTAACGAAAAAGTTAAGTTCCCTAGATTAAAATGTTAAAAAATATACTGAAACACAAATATAATTTGATCCAATGTTTGTGTACAGCTTATTTACAGAAATGATAACTGAATAGGCTGCAACAGAGCTAATGTTAATATAATCTACCAATCTAGAAGCAAACTATATAATATAACATTGTTTACTCTTTTTACCTCCTTGTGACTTTTACCAGATACAGAAGTTTACTTCCTTTAAAGTTTAAGTTCAGGGTCATCTGAAGTGAATGTCAGTGGTTTGTGGCTATTGTGAAAGTACAGCTGTTCTTGTTAGGAAAATTGTGTGAAACAGTTCAACAGAGACCAGCATCAACTCCAGTATATGTGAGAAAAAAACACAGAGAGGGACAATCTTCATTTATTGGAGAAAAAAACCCCACAACAGCAGCATTTTGTGCATGGCCACAAACAAGTTTAAATCTGTTTAAGATTTGTTATGCTAATGGTTACAAAATAGCTTGACGTGTTCACCGACCTAACTAAGAAACAACAGGATGATATTTATTTTCTGTTGAGTAACAGCTAGTCAATTATGCTGCTTTAATATCCTTAGAATTGAAAATAGTTTCATTGCATGCGGTTTCCTTTTATTGTTGTTTACCAAGGAAATTCTATAGCATATTCATTAAATGAGCCCATCATCTTTTGAAGCACTGTGGGAACCACAAACTTATCCAACAACTACACCACCACTGTCACAAAGAAGGAGTGCAGACATTGGACAAAATGTACAAAAAACTGGGGTTCATTTGGCTTTATTGCTGTTTCAAATTGCTTTTACAAAGTTTGGAGAAAAATAACTGTTCAAAACTTCCCCATAATACAACTTGATTTAGCTATTCTAGACACTGACTGATCTGCTGGCCAAATCAAAGCTTTTGGCTTTTGGTCTCCGGGAGATGTCATAGTTAGACTGGAACTAGCAGTCATTTAAACTGCTGCAACTGACATGTTCAAATGCTTTGCCAGCTCTAACCAGCTGACAAATTAAAATGATACGTTTGGCATTTTATAAATTAATTTAAGTTGTCACCAATTTATTTAAGGTTAGTCTTTTTGATGGGATAGAAGGCAAACAGAAAATATTGTAGGATGTTCCAATTTTGAAAGAAGTATACTCATTCATAGGTCATTCAACCACAGGCCATTGTGAGATGTGACACTATATTTTCAATTGATAGTGACTATGCATTTTGTTGCTTATGTATAATATCTTTATTTATTTTCATACAGCACCTTTCATAGTGGACCACCATCACAAAGTGCTTTACAGAGGTAGGCTGTGAACTGTGCATTATATGCAGAGTCACTTACAACAGGACATTGATTTAACATCTTATCCACAGGATGGAGCACAAAGAGGTGGGATTTGAACTGATGGCCTTCAGGTTACAAGCCCTGGACTTTAACCACCAGACCACATTGTTTCCTGAGTATAAGGCAATACATATATTTTTCGATTTATACTATTTTTTAAATACATTTATTTTGCATAAATGTTTGTAAACTTCCACGTTACTCTCTGCCATAATAGCCGCATTTTTCATAATTTATATCATGCTTTTACAGTTCCAGGTACACCCAACTACATTAAACATAAATCCCTGGTTATCCCCAAATTAATCCTACAAAGTTCTTATTCCTATTAAAAGTGTTTATGGCTGACTATCCGAACCAGTTTTTTTTTTTTTTTTTTTTTTTTTTTTTTATCAATCTTGAGTGCATTGTGCAATACGGAAAAGCAGAACAATGACATGCAGATTCAAAGATTTTTCATAGCATCATAATAGTTGGATCTTCACAAAAGTTGTATTATTAAAGGCGGGGCTGTCTATTTGTATGTGCAGCATGAGTGTAGGGTAGTGTCAGGTTTCTCTCAAAAACAAGCATTTATATGCGACAATTAATAATTCCATTCGCTTCAGTTGGCACAAAGTTACTACAGTCAGTGGCGCAGGGCAAGAAGGTGACATTTCGGTTTTGTCTTTCTAAGTTATGGAAAGGGACAGTGGACCATGAGAAAAGTTATGATTGGAACAACATTATATCAAGAATATTGGTTTCAGGGGGGATTTTTGGATATGCGTACAAATAATGGAGCCATGTAAAAACAAGCCCCCCCAAACAATGCAACATCTAAAGAAGCCCATATCTGGCTACAATAATTAGACTGGGAAACCCTGTCTGTATATTCCTTACACTTAGGAGTAGATGTATTAAAGTTTTGCGTCTGTCACAGTCGTTGCAAATCACACACAAACTAGTCAGAAGTGCAGAATGAAATGTACAAAACATGCAGTTCTTATTTGCGCTTTAGCATTAAATGAATATGTAATTCTGGGCATTCCTGCAGAAATTCGCAAAAACAGGGTGGAGATGAGACTGCAAATGAGGGATCAAAATATTGTAATGAGATGTACTAAAACTGCAGGCAATTGCAACACTTTCAATTGCATCAATTTGTTAAGAACTTTTGAAAGCATGTTTTTAAACAATCACAACTGTTGTTGGCATTTCCCAGTCCACTTTGTCTTGTGTGTTGCCAGTTGTGCTCAATGTATTTTTGAGACAAACACCCAAGTACCTCATTTTCACTAAAGTCAGGGTGTACTTACAAGCCTCGAAAACAAATTTCTATGACATTTCTGGTTTTCCCAGCGTGTTGGGAGCAATAGACTGCATACAGGTGCCACTAACCCCTCCAGATCATTGTGAGCATCTGTATAGTGACCTACTGTGTGTTAATTGTCTAGGCTACTAGACCAACTTATAAATAATATTTATTTATTTATTTTGTGTTATCAGTAGGCTAAAGTACAAAAAAAAGTGTGCTGGGTATTCATTTGATTTTATTACTGTACTGTATACTGTATTGGCCTATTGTAGAGATTTATATTTTTACATAGTGTAATGTGTAGCATATCCAAAACACATTAGTGTTATTTCAGCGCAATGATTTATATTTAAAATACATCGAGAACAGTAAATGTATGTGTGTGCTGTATGTGTTTTACTGTATTGTTTTTAAATCCGACACCTCCTTATGTCTGGTTTAGCGAGGGTCTACTGTATGATTATGAAAAGCTTGTTGGGGAAGGTTGGTGCCCCACTATAAAATCTGATGGGATTAAACTGGCTTTCATTTTTTATATATACAACAGTATAAAAATAGGTAAAATGAAGACGGAACAGAATGCGTTGTACAGATGACATTGTTTACATTTATCAAAAACAATGTTATTTTGATTATTGCACCCTTGCATGTATAGACGTTATCCTTAGGGCACAACTCAACTGCCCCTATTTTATTTGAAAATAGCTAGAGATCTCGCTAAGATGATGCAAATAATATTTAAATTAGTATATTGCGGTTCTCTCCGTTAACATATTTTTTCTTAGTACATATGACAAAATGTGCACTTTGCGAAGTGTCATAACCAAAATGCAAATTGCGGTATGTTTGTGCTGTTACTGGCCCACCTTGGTACATCTACCCCTTAATTTTAATAAGTATCAGTACATGAAATCAATTTCCAGAAAAACCCATAGATTTAGCAAGAAGTCCAAGGATGAGTGAGTTCTCCTTGTCTTTTATTAGGTAGATAATTCTTTAAGTTCTCAAAGACATGAGTGGTAAAAGATCATTCTCATATATTGTATTTAATATACTGTGATGTATCTATTAAAAAAAAAAAAAAAAACAGAAAGGGAGCTCCCATGTGGCACATCCAGCAAAGGCACTCTACATGGATGTGCCCTATAGCTTGGGGATCGCAAGTTCAAATCCAGGCTATGTCACAGCCAACTGTGACAGGGAGTTCCTAGGGGGCAGCACACAATTGGCTGAGCGCTGCCAGGTAGGGAAGGCTTAGGTCAGCAGGGGAATCCACAGCTTACCATGCATCAGCAGCCCCTGTGGTTCTACAGTGGAGCTTCCAGATCTGTGTTGTCCTCCAGCACTATAGGTCTGGTGGCCTTGCTGTGGATCCACAGCAAGAAAAATGACAGATTGGCAGCCTCTGTTTCCCAAGTTGGTGGGGTTGCAAGCAGTGAGCCAAGGATACAGATAATAATTGGGCATACCACATTGGAGATAAAAACCAGAGTAAAAAACTGGAGACAACTATTTTTATTTAAAAAAATAAATAAAAAAAACCTAAGCTTAAAAAGTAATTTAAAAGAATGAACTCACTAAATTCTGTGATTACCTCAAGTGAACAATTACTATAAAACAGGCATTTTACTGAGTAAAAGTTTGGATGACAGATGTTGAAATTCAGCCAAGTCCTGCCTACTCTTTTTCTGTGGTATTATATCTGTCTCGTAAACACTTACGCAACAAGTTCCCACCCACCCTTTCCTAAACAGTGACTGCTCCCTGCCTGATGTTAATGAGATATCTGCAGAAGTATGAGCAGCTCTTACATTTCTCCAGAAAGAAAGCCTTACATCAGATACTATATCTGCAAACATGAAGATTGCCCTGCTGTTTCTGTTTGAGACTACATTGCTAGTCAGTACAGAGTACTCTGCAAGTTCACAAGAACAACATAACAAGGAAACAAAAGGGAATGCATTTTGTCCCATTAAACTCAGACCCAGTGGTCAGTGTGGGGAGGGGGAAGAATGCCCATACCAGGTGACCTTGCCACCTCTGACCATAGAGCTACCTAAACAGTTTAAAATGCTAGAGAAAACAATGAAAGAGCTGCAGAATCTTAAAGAAGTTGTGAACAAGCTCAAGAGCTCCTGCCTGGAGTGCAAGCAGCAAGCCGATGAGAGCCTGCAAAAGGACAGCGGTGAAGTGCCAGGACATGAAACATCAAGCACAGGGGGACATGGGCAAAAGCATGACCCTAACATCCATGAGCTGCAAAACAAAATGTACAAGATGTCTAATAGTTTAAAGAACGCAAGGAACCAGATTATCACATTGCAGGGTCGCATGGAAGAGATGAGCCTCCTGAACATAAAGAATGTGGAGGCTATGGTAGATGGTAAGGTGGAAAATCTAACAGGGGTTGTGAACAAATTAAACAACAAGTGTTCCAGCCAGTGTGCGGTAGAGACCCCAAAACCATGTAAGTTTATTTATTTATTTTTCTAATAATGTTTCAGAGCTAAACATAAAAATATCACCTGTTAATTATTTTTAGACCAAAAAAAAATAAAATAAAGTCATATATAGTAGATAATATAATAACAGGTTGGTATCTGATGTCTCAAAGGGTCTGTAAGGAAAATTGATTAATTTGTTAATGCTGCAACAGTGTAGGAATTTCTCATTTGAGTTTAAGTGTGAGAGCAAATGTTTTTCTGAAGTTTGAGACATTGCAAAAACATCAGAAAATAAATTTAGAAGGAATATCTTGTCAGAAAAAAACTGAATATGAATTCTATTTATTAGTAACGGCTTTGGGAGCTTCAATATAATCCAGTTTCAACCATAATCTTATAATCTGTACACCAGATAATGCTCTTTTTCAAATAAATTGATAATAGCAGACTGGTAAATGTTTTGAAGTAGTAAAAAGGAAGCCACCCAGGAAACATGCAATATATTTATATTACACAGTAATTAAACTTATCAAGTATTTGGTATACAGATATCCATGACAAATCTGTCTGATTTAATAACAACGTACTTTAACAGTAACAAACTATATATAAAAAAAAAGTTTACTTGATAGCAATAAAGAAATGTTGAGACCAAAGTAAATAATACTTATTAGGTCAGTAAACACAATCATTTTGTCCAAAGAATGCAGAAAAACAACTCAGCAAATGTCCAAAGTTTAATATAAATCAGGAAAGTGGTTCCCAAGAGAGTTAAATTGTGGAACATCATAATGCAATTAAGAATCTCCCCATTAAATGTAATCTCAGTTTGATGATCAGTTTTTATATCTTAGTGTTATTGTGACAATATACATATACATACAGTACAGCGAACAGGCACCTTCACTATCACCTGGCATATTCATCACTCATAAGAAGGGATCCTAGGAATCCGTTTGCTGCAGAATAACACGGGAAATCATGGATTGTCTATGGTGTCAGAGAAGTTTTAGTTTTACACTTGAGGTGGGGCATAAGCATTTTTTTTTTATTTGTTTATTAACCAAATCAATACAACTATCATATATAATCACCAACACAGGCAATTTTTGTTTTAAATTGCCTTAAATAGTCTTGTTCAATAAAACTGCTTATGAAGTACAGAGGTCAAGTTTGAACATCATTCATGTTGAAACTTAGCTGCTGTTTACCTCAGTATCCAGTGTGTTGTTGCTACTGAACAAACTGTTTCATTAAAGATGTCGAAAATGATAGAAATCACCCCTAAAGATCGGGTCAATGAGTTTGGCAATAGCCACCCAGGTGACAAAGACTAACTTGGTGTTAACTAATATAAATACTATTTTTTGGGTTTTATTGCTACTACACAGAAGTATATGTAATGTTTAAAGTAAAATGATAAGTTTGTTTAGTATTGATTGTTGGCACTAGTGAGCTTGTAACTTCCTTAAGAGTTTAAAAGTGTGCCAATAAATATTTCCTGTGTTAGCTGTTATTCAATAATACGGTTTGTGTATTCTTAGAATTTGTGAGGGGGCGACAATTCCATTTTAACTGCGGAGTAACACTGATTTTTATTTTCTTTAATCAGAGGATTTTTTTTTTATTTTGTGGAAAACTACGATCCATGCTCATAAGATGATCTCCAGATCTTACCTTATACTTGTATGTAATTTGAGCTGGGTCTGATAATAATCTTAGCCACCTTTGGAAGCAAATACTGATGCAGCATCTTAGCTTTTCTGGGCATTTTTTAGATAAATCAATGCTTTGAAACTTAAAATACTGAATGAAGTATTCCCTAAATGTTAACAACTGGAGTAGATAGTATAGACCGGATCTTTACCAATAGTAGTACACTTAATCTAATAACATAGGTTAAATTTGTAAAGACCTAATTTTAACTTTGTGATGCCTGCCAATAGTCACAGAAAAATGTTTCAGCAAGGGGGACCATAGTAATATAAATACACTGCTGCATCGACAGTATCATGATCTAACCTGAAAAAGATTTTTCTTTTGAAAACTATTCCCGAGTACAATCTTCATGTGGGTGAATTACAATAAGTATAATACATTGTATAAGATAAAATGTGTGAAATGGTGTGAATAGCCAAACTGCACAAGATGATATCTCTTATATAATAAGGCACACCCTATAGATAATAGAGAAAGGTATTCATTAGAGTGGTCTAACTATACTATATTGACTATAATAAACTTTTTTTTTTGTATTTCTGTTTGCCCAGCTGCAATAATAGCACCACGAGATTGCTCTGATTATTTCTTGTTGGGAGAGCAGAAGAACGGCGTCTACAGAGTCACACCTGACCCCCGAAATAGCACCTTTGAAGTTTATTGTGACATGGAATCCTATGGAGGAGGGTGGACTGTGCTGCAGCATCGTCACAACGGCAGTGTTAGCTTCAACCGCACCTGGAAAGAGTACAAGAACGGCTTTGGGAGCTTCAAGGGAGAGTTCTGGCTGGGGAACGACAAGATTCACCTGCTGACCAAAACCAAAGATATGATCCTCAGAATTGAGCTGGAGGACTTTGAAGGTATACGGGAGTATGCCAAGTATGAAGAGTTTTATGTTTCAAATGAGTATCTCAAGTACCGCCTGACTGTGAGTGGCTATTCCGGTACGGCTGGAGATGCCTTGCATTTCAATAAGCATTACAACCACGATCAAAAATTCTTCACCACCCCAGACAAGGACAATGACATGTACCCTTCAGGGAACTGTGGGGCCTACTACAGTTCAGGCTGGTGGTTTGATGCTTGCATGTCTTCAAATCTCAATGGAAAATACTATTACAAAAACTACAAGGGGGTTCGGAATGGGATCTTCTGGGGCACCTGGCACAGTCTGTCTAATCAACACCCATCTAGCTACCGACAAGCTTTCAAAACTGTGAAAATGATGATCCGACCCAAAAATTATGCACCATAGAATCAATCCGCTCAAGAGCTCAAAATATAGGGAGTACTAGTGCAACACAAAATGCCTTTCCTTGATAAACACTTTAGCAATATACCCCTTTTTGATACACATTTGTTTCACTAGAGTTCAGAAACAGCTTTGTTTTGGGCTTTGTTGATAGGCTGTTGTGGAAACAAAGAATGTCTGTTAGGAAAAGAAAATTGCAAAAGTTTTTGTTTGTTTATCTGGCATTTAGACTTGGATTTTTCTCAAACATCTGCAAAGTTTTAATTTAATGGTTATGAGAAAAACAGTTTAAAGATAAATAAAGATAATAATAATATCTTGTTATTAACTTACAATAGCTTGCAGTCATCAACTAGTTTTCAAATATTTTAAGAAAGCATTAGCATGCTGATGAATGCTATTGGAATGCCACAGTCTTTCAGAGAACAAATACAAGGGATGTACAGGCCAAAAGTGCATGCTTTGAAGCCCACTAGATATCTAAAATTATCATTAAAAGTTATAATAACTCAATTATGATTAAAATGAAGCAACTACACTCCTGCTGGTTTAATGTAAATTAAATTATCTTTTTTTATTTTATTTTTTTTAAACCATAATAGCTTTTTTGATGTATTCCTAGATTAGCATAGGTCAGACACAGGCCATAAATATAACATTTATAGCAAAACCAACAAATAGGAAACTGACCTAAGGTTATATATAGGACACCATGACTACATATATGATAGCAAGGTTGTACAGTGATCATTAAGTGGTCATTAAGAAAGTCAAAAAGAATAGCCCAGGTTTGTGTAATATCATTGTACATTTGAAACAAAGTCTGCATTTGGAAGAAAAATTGAAAGGGCAGAAAATGTAAATAAGTATTTTAAAGCAAAAGACCACTGCTATATAACACAGCCCAATATATTCATGTGTATTACTATATTTCTAGAAAAAATTAAATGTGCAAAATTATGTATATTAGATGATGCTGATATTAACTAACAATATATTTTGCTAAACATGTCTTTTATTACTATTTTGATTGTGCAGTTTAAATTTTTGATTAAAATTATGTTTTGAAAATGATGGGTTGAAATTAAGATTAAAGAAATGTAGAGTATTTATTTTAGATGGAGGACTCAGATATAACATTATATATAAAGTACTAAATATGATGTGTTACTTGGGTTGAAAAGCTTTGGCAACAAACAGGAAATCACTATAGATGAAAATCCACTTTTTGTATGCCTGATAGGCTAGTATTACATAATTATGATGCCGTGATCCTTAATTCATGCAAATAAAAAAACTATTATAATGATACTGTAAGTGATGTTTTTGGGCCATAAGGCAGTTTCAGCAAAATTATGTTGCAATTATTCTTTTTTTTGGTTATTACATTATCCTTTAATTTGCTATAAAAAAAAATACCTGCACCATAATTACATTTAAGAGCCCAATGTGTTTCTCGAAGAGTGTCATAACAGGTTAATTGACCCACAAAATAACACCTGGACAGATTCATAAAAATACTGTAGGACAGTATTTGGCAAAAAGTTATAATGGATGCTTATATATATATATATATATATATATATATATATATATATATATATATATATATATATATATATATATATATATATATATATATACTTTGTAGAAGTAAACGAAATTTCAACCGAGTAGAGTTGGGTATACTGTACATAAGTAAAGGTGAGGAATATTTTGGATACTAGAAAAAATGCTGTGGATGGTTATATTTTGTACAGAGCTTTTATACTGCCTACAAATACTGCTGATTGTTATAAAAAAAAATCAACAACATTATAACTGTTATTTGAGGTGACAGAATAAACATTATAGCATAGTTATGTACTAGCCTCCCTTGTTTTTTCTTAACATTGAGTAGCTATATGCTCAGTTCATGTTCATTGAGTTAAAGACATTTACAAGCGGATGCCTGTGCACCAAAAAATGAATGCTACTAAAATAAGAGACAGATAAGAAGAGCAATATGATGGGTTCTTTTCGAGAAAAAGAGAGCAGAGCTCAGAAACAGGCACCAAAGGAAAGTGAATGTGGATGTATGTAGCAACAAACATCAGATCCAATACACTAAATAACCCTAAACCTGAACAACAGTGTGAAAAAATCCCTACTTTACCTCATCTAGACACTGAAATGCAGGGCTTGCAGAGACATCTGCTGGCACTTCTTCTTGCAGGTTCACTTGAGGAGCAAGTGCAGAAATTGGCTTTTCCTGGCTTTCCTCTTCATCATCACTGTGATGACAGCTTTCATCATTGGTACTCATGACCAGTGAATTCTAGAATGCAAAAATTAACAGATTATAAATGATACAATCAATGACTTAAACACTGGGGTTGTTTTCCTTTATAACATTGTTTGCTCCTCTGCTCCATACAGTTTAAGCAAAAGAACTTGTGAGAATGTGGAGTGAAGCAGAGCTGACATTCTTTGTGGATTTCTCCACGTGGCACTAGTGCAGTACATTACACATGAGAGGTCTCGGGCTTTAGAAAAGTTTAAAGGCAAACTTAGTGTAAAAGGTCTCCAGACTGAAACTACAGCACTTTTGCAAGAACAACAGTTTTGGACTTCAAGAAGGAGACATTAATTAACTGGAATATATAAGCAGTGCCCAGTTGGTCACCGGCTGGAAGGACAATACTCAATCAATCTTTATTTTATATAGCGACTTTCATAGTGGACCACCACCACAAATATTGACTTCTGGCAGGTGGCCAGGTTCAATTAGAAATTACTCATGGCTGCATAGTCTTAAGACAGCATAGCTAATTAGAGAACTTAACTTTTCAAAGTATCTGAGGCTTCATGGAACACTGCTAATATTCAAAAGTACAACAAGCATGCTAGAAATAGTTTCCAAATCATGATAACTTCACACACAAACTCATATAATCCTATACAGCGGGTTGCTGAAAATCTTATCTTACTGATTTGAAGAAAGATGCTCCATTTGGAAAGATATCTATTGTATTCTTAATAAAGCTATATATTGTATTCTTAAGAAATATCTTAAAAACGATCTATGTCAATACATAATTAAGTGTTGTAGCAATTAATGTCCGTACAAGTCTTTTCAACAGAAGTTGAAGAACTCTTTTGCAAATGTTTTCTTCAGTATCTTACACATCTAACAGGTGGCTAAACCAAGCATATAGAGGAATAATCCAGAGGGAGACATTAATAATGTAACAAGTTCCTAAAGGGCACAGTTATGATATGGTACATTAAGTACAGAATTAATTCATTTGGCAAGCCTGGGAGTTGTTCTATGTCACTTTGTCACATGGTGTCACTGTATCAAAACTATGCTTATAAAATAACGTAACATAATAAGAAAAAAGATATAGTGTGAGAGTAACTCAGGATAACACAGATGCTGTTGAAATAATTCAGGATCTGGCAAGCTCTGACTGCTAATGTTGATAAACTGCCAAAGGCTAATGATCTTGCTTTGAGGAGGAAGTCTTGTGTCCCTTGGTATATTACTAATGATTTCAAATACTGTGCTTCAAGTCTTGTTACATGCAATTACATTTCTGAACAGCTGGCTGCCCAGGTTGTGGCAAGTGGATAACAACAGGGCTGCATATCAGAGGTCTGTAAGGCCACACAGAAATAACTCATGCATATCTGGTTGGGTTTCTGTAGCAGTAGATTACATTTTTTAAACTTCTACAGTAGTTAGACCGACACCTATATTTTACAGAGATAACCTTAATGCAAATCCATCAAATTTCTGAGGTGGGTCATTTGGTATGTAACAGATTATAGATGAAGAAAATGATTCATTCTATACACTATCATCATCCAAAAGTTATTGCCATTGTTTTTAATGTAACAAAAACTAACTATACTACACCCAGGCTTATTCACGTGTGCAAGCTCACAACTTTAAAATAAAGGTTTTTTTTGTTTTGTTTTGTTTTGTTTTTATATACAAAAAATACAATAGATGACCATTCTTCAGTTCTGCTTGGAAAAAAAAAGATCCTAAATTTAACTGAAGCTCATTGCAGTTGATTATTTAGGCTATAGCAATACAGTACTGTATGCAGCAATTTTAGATGCATAATCATGTTATTCCAGGTGCAGTGAGCCAGTAATGAACAGTAATCAAGTTTTTTGCAATTTAATCTTAGGCATTTTTGCAAGTGAATTTTTAAACTTAAAAGTTGCAAGTTGTTACAGTAAAGAGTGCCCAACAAAATATATTATTGAACTTTTTCTACCATTTTATGATAGGTTTTCCATCATGCAAGATATAAACAACATGACTTGCTCTAAAGTAAGCAGTTGTTCAAATATTACTTTAATATAATCTGTAACACTGGAATTTAGGTTTAAAAAATTATGATAAACTCAAGGTCAGAATGATCTCACCTACTGTGAAAATATGTGTCTCATCGCAGAAGAGTCATGCCAATAAAATTTTTAAGTTCCCAATACAGTAGATTTTACAGTACAGTGTTAAGGGAAAAATTGGTATTTGCTGCCATCTTACGGTGAGAAAAATAATTACTAATACTAATCTGAACATTTCTTTTTGAGAGGATGTAACAATTAAAACTGCCAACATTGATGTGCTCCAACTTCCAGTTCTCAATCCAACGATTGTTTTCCAAATGGACAAAGTCATCCTAAACTACAACAAGAAGATGTTCATGATACCTATATTTTAGATTCCCTATGCAAGAGGTTTTACAGTTACTACTTCTTGGTAATAGTACTGTTGCTGACAGATTAATGGGAGGCGATCATTGTTGACACAATTTACTATAGATAGATTTGTATTGATGATATCTTTAAAAAAATGAATAAATAAATATCCGTAACGCTATAGATTAAAGGTTTCTGTTCCTTCTTCCTTAATGTGTTAAAATTAAAATGCACTGCAATGGTCTATCTGCAATCAGATAGGTACCAGGATGCAAGTTTATTTTATACATATATTTGAATGTTTGCATATTTATATACATATAAATAAAATCTCAAACTATTAATACATTTTTAAAAAGTGGATTTTAAAGCATTCGTTTGCATAACTTCAAGTGTATAATCGATGAGTACATGCTGTTTTTTTAGTTGTTTGGTGGGTTTTAAATTACAATTGTATATTTTACTGTAATCTCAATGGAACCCTCTGGAAAATAAAGGTCATTAGTAAATGTTGTAGCAAAAATTTCCAATAATCACTGAATAAAACAGAATCAGTCATATAGAGCCAACGCTGTACCTGGTAAAACACTTGTAGCAAGTTCGACGTGATGTCAGAGAATACACAAATAAAACTATAAGAACGGATGTGAACCTCAGTGCAAACTGAGACGAATTATAAATACGAACACATTACAAACAAACAAAAAACAATGCACTGCAATTATAGTAATATCGGTAATCAATAAAGCCTACAGTAATGTGCTTCGATAATTATACAGTAATTATATATAGAATATATATATATATATATATATATATATATAATATATATATATATATATATATATATATATAAGAACAATGTGTGTACTTGACTAATCGTAGTTGAACTAAAGACGAATTGCAATGTGAGAGTTTGAGACTTATCGAACGCATTTAACCGCCAACAAATGAACAGCATATAAACAGCATAACAAACTTGCAAATTATGAAAGAATAACCAACGACGTGTTACGCTGAGAAAATAAATACCCGCAAAATGTTCTTTGCAGGCCTTACCTCGAAAAACTTCTGAAAAGTGTAACCTGGTGAAACAAACTCCTAAATAGCTATATTGTTATTATTAAAATATCGCTTTTGGAGTTGTCTTCTGAACAACCAGCTTTTGCTGCTGTTTGTAGGTTTTGTTGCCAGCTGTAAAAACATTCCCATGACAACCAACAATCACAGCCTCCCCGTGATTCTGATTTCTATTTTTTTACACCACATAGTTTGAGATTTGTTTTATGCACTCAAACATTTTTGGTAAACAGGTATTAAATTAGATATGCTCTTTTGTAATACATATGTGTTAAATCTGTGTTACCTTCGTCAGTAAAAAAAAACAACCATTTTATACAAGCCACAAGCGAGCACTGACACAGAAATGAATCATTAATAACCATACTTTGAGGTACTTTTGTAGTCCTATATTATAAATAATCCTCTCAAAACTATTTAGCAAAACATAAATATAAAATGTAACATTTTATTTTTGTAATAAACATACAGAAATATATTCTGGAATTGTAATCGTGCGATTTGTTTGGGAAAGTACACTATATTTAATACTCTCAGTGGCTCAATTCCACCTTCACAAAAGCTATCTAACAATTTAGTATTTATTCCATATCAAAAAAAAATTAAGCAGTACATAAATCTAATGAATTATATATATATATATATATATATATATATATATATATATATATATATATATATATATATATATATATATATAATATTTTTTACAAACAACAGTATTTTAAATATTTATGAAATGTCACAATACCCTATCACCTCCCGTCTCCGTCACAAGACTAACACAAAACCAGCAACAGTTCTGTTCACCGTATATTGAAGTTGCTATTGGTAACGGACGCATAATATTGTCGCAGTGTGGTTAATGTAGTCCTTAGTATGACACTCGATATTTGTCCCCCTTTTTTTTTTTTTTGTAAAGCTAGCCCCAAGTTGGATTTTATTTCCTTGACTGTGGATTAAAACATGTAAACAGTATTTAAGGACTGTGTCAACATTTCGTGCCATGATTTGTTTTACAACTTATAACTAAGGTGACCACACGGCTCTGTGTTCAGCGGGACAGTTTGGGATAGTTCTGGTTTTTCAACTCACTCACAAGCCACAGCGCATTCTGGTAAACGTAGTCCGGCTTCTTAAAGATAAGAATGGTAGGGTGCGTTGTTAAATTCACCGCTGCATGCACCGATGTAAAGTGGATTCGCCAGATCGTTGTAGATTCACCAGGAGTTGATCAGCGAACTGTTGTTAAATTCAACGGTGCGTCCCCGCTGAAGCAGCTGATTCACCAGGGTTGAGAGTCGGTGAACTGCAGCAAAACCGAAATGGCCGCTCCCACTGGAAGTTTGTCATGTAGGGAGATACTAGTATCAATGTTATTGTAGATTCAGAGACGCTAAATCTTTTGAAAATGGGTATGGAATTGTGTATTGTTTAATGCATATATAATAGCGCTAATAAACATATTGATAAACAATACCACATTTACCAACTTTCAGAGTAGCTGCCTGAGTTGGTGACGTACAAGAATTCCATAGAGAACAGATTTTTTTTTTTTTATCGTGTATGTTATTTGTCCTTTTATACTTCAAATAAATATGTTACAAAGTTGCGAAAAGTAGGTGAACTGTATTTCAAAGTGTATCCATTAATATATTTATAAATATTTACAGTTGCAGGCTGGTGGGGGGTTACTTAAGTGGTCATGAAAAACTGACTGTCGAATCATACAGCGTGTACGGAGGCAGCAGCAGTAGGGCTGTAAGTGACATAATCACATCCGAAGACATAAGCCTGATATACGCGCCTTGCAAAGGAGCTGGCTCTTTTGTACAGCGGTATCGGCGCTATGTTCTAGTGCGAGAGGTCCCGCGTTCATATCTTTGGATGCCCCATGTACCCCCCCCCCTTAGACGCCTTGCTCATTAAATATCCCAAGATAGGTTATCGTCTCCTCTTTGCAAATGGTGTAAATGGGCAAAACAAGCGGGTAATATAGGGTACCGCTATGCTGCTGATACAAATTTGTAATTAATATTTTCGTTTTTTTTAAAGGAGCGATTATTTTTTAAATAATAGCAATATATTAATTTAGCAAGATGTGTAAATTAGTTCAAACACACAAAAAAGGACACGCTGCTTTGTCAGCTACACCGCGAATAAGGAACCGGGAATAAGTAAGCAATTTCCAGGTGGTTTTGCCAAACAGGTTTTTTTTAAGCCAAATAGAAGCTCTGACAGGCTCGGTTAATTCTGCTAATGTCCTGTGCCTGAACACTTGCTGGTGGCCGCATTGCTATTGTTTCCTAAAAATACTTGGCTTATATGAAAAATAATAATACAAAAAAATATGGACATATGTACTTACGTTTTTCATTTTCTATAATGAAGTCAAACATACTGCAGCCCCTCTCAGCTTCCCAAGCCTTTCTTTAATAAACTGGAAACAAAAACCTGGTGGTTTGCAAGATTAAAACATGCTCTGACACCAGGTCAAACATAGCATCTTAACCAATCATATAACAATACAACACCTAGCTAAAGTACATTTCTAACATATTTAAATTAAACCAATACAAAAACTATTTTCACTTTCATGTCCCAATCACATGCTGTACAATTTCCAGCTAAATCTAACGAAATTAAAGCGATTTCTAATAATATTTATCCCGAAAACTGTATGTAAAACTGTTATATTCCAGAATAGGTTGTGAAGGTTAGAGTTAGGCTTAGGCAACAGTATCCAAGTTGTCAGGCCATGGGTGTTTTGTTTTTTTTTAATTAAGAATATGGGTTTTAGGGATCCAGTCTTCTCAATTGCCCATCCATAGTCCTCCAGTGGTATTAAATTATGTTCAGGGATGTGAGGAGACTTCACTACAATCATGGCTGGAACAACTTGTTTCATGTGATTGATGAAAGCATTCTCAGTTTAAGACTTGAGTTTTAAGCCTGTTTGTAACCTCTGTGGTCATGGTTGTGTATTGTTCTGAAAAACTGTGCTAGAGCTGAGCATTCCACTTGTTTTTTCCCTATTTCATAGATAAAGGATGTGTCAGCTTTTCCACTTAGAGCACAGGTAAAAGGCAAGTCTATATTCTTCTTTAGAAAGGCTTTTTACAAGGAGATGGGCTCAGTTCTTATACATAGCTCTTTAATGCTTGTTTACTTGTTGGCATAACAGAGCTAGAGTATAATGACACCTGTGTCATTGGCATGGCCAGTTGTTCTTTCTGCTTCTATGTTCTA
The DNA here is from genome assembly GCF_017654505.1 of Polyodon spathula. NCBI lineage: Eukaryota > Metazoa > Chordata > Actinopteri > Acipenseriformes > Polyodontidae > Polyodon > Polyodon spathula. Next base: position 28,590,442 of record NC_054541.1, on the reverse strand, counting down.
TGAATTCTATGAACAGCAGGGGGCAGTATTTCCTTCTATATAAACTTCAAAATGTGTCCCCTATTTCGATAGAACACAATAATTGAATTGTTTTTAAAGCAACAGAATTAAACACAGCAGACTGAAAAACTCATTATGTTTTCCCTCAGATCTGGAATGTGACAACAGCAGCGTGCTAACAGAAAGAGGACATAGCGTTCTGCAGTCTATAAAGGTACTCCATGAAGACTAAAATGCACCTTGATTTGGTTTGATTTACCTGCATTGTGATAAAAGAAATGTAATTACTTAAAAGCATTAAATAACTGTAACTTTATCTAGGCAACCAGCAGAGCTGTAGTTGTTTATTTAAACCAGGGATCAATTCCAGCCCAGCCCAGTGAAGTCCTAAATTAGTTATTTCACCCTTATTAAATTAAACTAACTAATTTAGGAACTTAAGGGTGAAATAGTTCATTTATTTCTACTTGTTTTTAAAATAGTTAAAATACTGCTGCATGGTTTATGCATGTGTAGAATGTTTTCTTTAATAGCCTTTCCTATTAAGTAATGTTTATTTCCTCTTTGTTATGCAGACAGACACCCAGGGAGGGTTTTAGTGCCATAATTGTTCAACACTAACTTGTTCAACATGGTTTTGCTTTATTGAAACCTGTAGGGAGCCTGACTTCACTAGCAATTTAGCCTGCAGGATTGTCTGCAATTTGGCTTTGTAGTCAAATCACCAAAGGAACTGTATGACATGGGAGTCAGAATATATTTATGTAAGACACCATTAGTGCATTCATGGTTGGTTTAATTAGAAGCAAATAGGCCTACAAAAGCATTGTAGTGGCAAATGGCCCAGGGACCTTGGCATTGCTGGGGCAAACAAAAGGTTTTATTTTCATTGAGTCTGATGCACTGCCTAAGAGTGTAACAACTTTAATTTCAGTCTGACCTGTAATGAAAACGGGTAATATCACTTTGTATCTTAAGACACAAACTATTGTGACCCTATATGTACAGGTAAGATCATTTTTGGGGGATAATCCAGGACACATCTATTTTAAATGTAGGAGGGCCATTGTTGCAAAGTTCACACCCAAACAGCTGTTTCACGTTTTTGTACAGTATTGAACTGTAATGATGTAGGATACAGTTCTGCAATTTGTTTTTAAGAAATTTCTTTTTAAGAAAATATAATATTGGCTTGTTTTGAAGAATCTTTCATATAGTGAGAGCAATCGTTGCAAAAGGATTTAAAATCATACTGTAGTTAAAAATGATATTTCCTTGTGTCCTTCTTGGCACTCCAGATAAGGTTTTGGGTCATTTAATAATTTACTCTCCAATGTAGACACAATGGGGGCAAGCTTCAAATTCAAATTGCTTTTGCGGCCAGGCAATTATTAAGCTTAAGAGCAATGCAAGTTACTCAACACGCACAAATAATGATCTGTAATTATGATAATGAGGGTCTCAATGAGCACATCGGAATATTTAGTGGCTGCACTTCTTGTTAGGAGTGCGGTGAGCAATAGTCGCTGTATGGCATTTGTGGAGCATGAAAATACAAACAAAAACAAAAGGTGTCAGAATAAGGGCAGGAAAGTCCTCTTGGCGCATGGAAAAGAAAAGAAAGGTTTTCTGAGAAGGAGCTGAGAGTCCTTACAGCTGAGGTTACTTTGCATGAAACAGTTGTTTGCAAAAAGCCTCAGCCAACATCAGTTATGCTAGTATCCTTAGGAAATTATATGTATTAGCCTGCCCTTTTCAGCATGACCACCAGACATTTTTCTAGCACTGGAAAAGGTGTATTGGGCTATCCCTCCAGACATTCCAACTGTGGTCAGGAGGCCATAGTTGCAATGACTCAAGTCAGTGACTCGACTCAAGTCACGATTATCAGTGATTCGACTCGAGTCATTGTCATCATATGACTCGACTTGAGTCCCTGCAAGAAAAGACTTGACTCAACTCGAGCCTCTGCTCAAAAGACTCGACTCGAGTACCAGCCCAAAAGTCTCCACTTGACTTGAGTCATAGTCTTATAAAATAAATTACACAATCAGTTTCTTTTGAAATAACCGCAGCCCTTCTTCTGATGCGTACAAGCCCTTGTTATGAGTGAGAGGAACACGTGACAATACAGAGACAGAGAAGAGCGTCAGCATCATGGAAGGTAAATCAAGAGTACCTGCACTTGTCGAGTTCACAAAAACTATGGAGCAGACAGGGAGAAATAAGTAGTCTGCATCCTGCCAGCACTGAGAAATGCCAAACTAAAATAAACTCTGTCTAAAATAACTGAAATCATTTTTGGTCTTTTTTTATTGTTTCTTACCAATCAATACTTATTTGGTGGGTCAATCTATAGATTTTTATTTACATAAGCTTAAAGTTAAATGCAGTAGAAAAGGGGTTTAGTGTTTGTTGTCTGGTTTAATGTATATTGAAATAATGTTATACTAATGTTTTAAAAAAATGTTTTAGAAAAAAAAAATTGTCAAAAAAATAACATATTTTGCAAAAATTGTTTTTAAAATCCAGACTACCACGAATTCGAACTCATGTACAAGCTTATAAACTTAAAAAAAAAAAAAGTTTTGTACACAGACTTTAAAGTAATAATGCACCGTACAAGAAATGAACACACAAACAACCCTCTCAAGCTTTAATAGTTAAATTTATTTTTTTTACATTCCCGTAACCTACAGCCACTATAGATGATCAATGAAGCTGTTGCACGGTCATCTTTGTTTTCCAGAATTCCCGAATTGAGTTAATCAGCTCTAGACGTGTTTGATTAATGTAATACATCAGGGTTTGCATCCTGGATAGATGTTTAGGGTTAGCTTGGTTTAAAACTTTCTGCTTTTTTAATTAATTCAAATGGGCAGACCAGACCACAGCAGCATGCTTTTGGGAGTAGGCACAGTCAGCATTGCCAGATGAAGGGAGGTTGTGGATGGGACTGTATTGTTTTCAATGCATTTTTAAGAAATGATCTGTGGATTCTGCCATAGTGGGTGAGTGACAGATCAATTATTACACCAGTAAAAAAATAAATAAAAAGTGTTTGTTTGCGGTGCTGGGGTATTCTGAATGTGTTTCTGAAACAGCAGCTACAATACCTTAGTATTTATGTTAGTAGGGTTATTCAAAATACAATTGACCTCTTAGTATTACTGTGCATTTGCTCATTTTAACTACACTGATGATTTCATTGTGCTAAGTATAGGTAGTTAAAGGGCTTATGGTGCATTGTGTTCTTTGTGAAATGCTTTCACTATTTTTTTCAAACGCATTAGTGAACAACCCTTTTTTATCTGGTAAGAAAAATTACATACTGTTATTTTGAAACATGCATTATTATGCTAAACTCTTAACCTTTCAATATACACTTCTTTCTGTTTATATTAAGCAAATTAGGTTGAGTTTATATATGTACGAGTATGCAATGTTTGTAAAACTCTGATTTCGCCTCAGTTGCATTACTTGGGCTGTTTTCCTTTGTAGCTGCTATGTTTTTTCTATATCAAATATCAAATTAAATGCCACAAAATTTCCTTTCATATGGTTTAGGTATCTGAAATAAAAACTATCATGGAGTTTTGCTATTGAGAAAAGGTGAAAAACGCTCAGGCTGCCATCAGTAAAATTGTAAATAAATGGTTACATGAATTATTTTGTTTTGTGGTATCCATTACTGTATATCCAACCCAACTGAGCACAGGTAAAAGGGCCTCTGTATGGCCAATGACAAAACTTGCTTATAAATAGGCCAATGAATCGTGAATTCACTGAAATGGAGACAAAACACAAGACAGAAACCGTGGTCCTTTAATGGTGAACATCAGTGGGGCAAGCATGACCACATTATTGTGCATCTCAATTTTGTATTTAATTGAAATGTTCTTTTTCTTTTTACTTGTATATTGCTAATCTCCTGTAAAATGAATCTGATTAAATCAAACTGTCTTGAACTGTCAGAACTAACGACTCCAATTATTCGAGCCAGATAGGTGACTCGACTCAAACTTGGCATGTCAAAGACTCAACTCAGTCTTACCCCCCAGCAACTTGGGGGGAAGATGAGAAGGGGAAGTAAAGGTGGCCAGATATAGAGAGGTTGAGTTTGAGGTGATACGACTGCATCCAGGAGGAGATAGCAGACAGACAGGTGGAGATATGGGAGGGGATGGTGCGGCCAGAGGGGGGGAAGGAGAGGAAGATCTCAGCATCATCAGCATAGAAATGGTATGAGAAACCATAGACTGATTCTTTTGGGACTCCTGTTGAGAGAGGTTGAGGTGTGGAGGTTGAGCTGCATCAGTTTACCTGGTAGGTGCGGTCGGAGAGGTAGGAGGAGAACCAGGCCAGAGCAGTGCTGGAGATTCCCAGGTCAGCGAGAGAGGATAGGAGAATAAAGTGATCGACAGTGTCAAAGGCAGCAGAGAACTTGAGGAGAATTAGGACAGAGGAGACAGAGGTAGCACGGGCAGTTTTGCAAGTAGGTGACAGACAGGGGAGCGCTTTCAGTGAATTGAGCAGAGTGGAAACCTGATTGGAGAGGGTCAAGCAGAGTGTGGTTAGACAGGAAAGCTGGTGGTGTACTGCCCACTCAAGGGTAAGAGGGAGTCAGGACGGTAGTTGGGGGGTTAGAGGACAGAGGGAGTCGAGAGAGAAGGTGAAGGAGGAAAAGAGGGTGGAGGTAGCAGAGTCTATAGAGAGTTGTGAGAAGGAGTCGATAGGAGGGAGGTGAGAGAGCTGTGGAGGCAAGGACAGAGGGGGGGAGAGAGACCGGAGGTTATGGCAGGAGGTGACAGTGGGGGTAGGTTGAGTAGGGACAGAGAAAAAAAGTTGAAATAGTGATCAGAGGGGTGACAGAGAGGGTGGAGGGGCAACAGGCCCTGGAGAAGGTGAGGTCCAGTTGACGGCCAGCTTTGTGGGTAGGAGGGGATGGAAAGAGAGAAGTTGAACTAGTGAAGGAGAAGAAGGAATCTGGAAGAGTTGGTGGGGTTGGAGAGATGGATATTGAAACAGGACAGTTGTAGTAGACAGAGAGAGGAGGGAGGAGAGGAGATAGTCGAGTTCATCGAGAAAGTGAGTGAGAGGTCCAGGGGGACGGTACAGTACAACTAGCAGGAGTTAACAGGGAGAGGTTAGTTGGACAGCGTGAAATTCAAAGGTGTTAACAGAGAGTGAGAAGAGGTTGAAAAGAGTACACAAAAGAGTAAGGAGGGAGAGAGAAGACCCTTCCCACCTCCCTGTCCAGTGAGACGTGAAGTATGGGACAGAACGTAGAGAAAGGTCAGGCCAGCAGTTACAGTGTTATCAGGAGAGAGCCAGGTTTCAGTGAGAGTAAGGAAATTGAGAGTGAGGTGGGAGGCAAAGGCAGAAAAGTGACAGTTCCAGAGGGCACCGGAGAGAGTGTGGGAGGGGAGAGAGTGGGAGGGGGGAGAGGCAGAGGGATGAGGTTAGAGGGGTTAGGGGAGTAGCAGTGGAGAGAGGACAAAGGACGGGAGTGAGAGGAAAGAGTAACAGGGATGTGAGAGACAGTCATAGCAGGACAGGTGAGACAGATAAGTACAGTAGTAGTGAGGTGAGGGTACAGACCTGTCTAATAGTTGGCGTCTTCCAGAGCACTGCTAGGTTTGGAATTTCTCCAACAACCTCTCATCGCAGGTCTCTCCTCGCTGGACTCCCATAGCTAGACTCCCATAGCTAGACTCCTGGCTCTTTGGTAGAGAGGCTCTTTGGTTGGCTGGCGCTTCGTGCTGGTGCACAAGTAGGCTAGCTGTCTATTATACTAACTAGATGGATAAAAGCTATCTGCCTCTGAATCTGATTACCTGTAGATTGATAACATACAAACTCTATCTGTGCATCAAAATTGCTATGCAAACTCATTACACATTAAATTGAAATACATATGTAATTCATATTTCTTCAATGCATGAAACACCCAGTACACAGCTATCTGGAGCACGGGTCCTTTCCATTCTATTCAGTTTTCTGACTGTTTGATAAACTTTTTTAATGATAAAAAGGAAAATGGTAATTAAAAAAAAAAACACTATCTAGAGTTAAGATTAAGTAAGAATATATGTTCCCCAATCATGTTCACTTTGACACTTAAATATAACTCTTTTGTGTATGATGTATGGTATTATTCCATGTCTGTCTTTATTTACATGCCCCAAAGGTAAGTTTAGTTATAGAGATACAAGCCTGCTTGCCACGAGATCGCTATGAACCTCATAGGAATGTTACTGCTATTATCTGTGTAAAGGGGTTGTGAATAACAAAGAAAATAATTCAGAAAGGTGTTTTCTTTTTTTCTTCAAATGACTGTTTATAAATATGTTTTTACTGGAGCATAGGAAATCCACAGTAGACTTAAAAGTTAACAACCGTCGTAGGAGGCTGTTTTTAAAACTGTATGAAGCACTGCAATTGTATGGGTTTTTTAATTTTTTAATTTTTATTACAAAAGGGCATGGCCACTGCTTGTCTGTCAGAAATACTGTAAATAGCAAGGCAGGGTGTTCGGTGCAGTTTCATTGATAAACTTAAATAATGTTACTAACGATGCACATTACAAAAATGTAATTATTGAATCGATTTTCCAGTATTTGTATCCATGTATATAATGAGGAATGGAATCGATCGAAAAATCGATTTTTGTTTTCATCGTAGTAGCCCTATCATGTACAGCAGAACTCTTCCAGTGACACAGAAAAGGTCTAGATTTGCCAGTGTTAAGATAATGGAAAGTTGTCTTACCGTTGAAAAATGTTGGAAGGCAGTCTTCCAGTTGGGGGGGGGGGGGGGGGTACTGTACTGTACTGTATCCTTGGTTCAATTAAGAGTCATCGCAGTTAGAATAAAGTTTGGAGAATAAATACTGAGACTATATGCAGGACCTAATGTTTTGGCCAACTGAAGGGTATTTTCACATCTATTCTCAATGTTGGAATGTCAGCTCAATGGTTCTGAACTGTACTGGGCACTCGAACATGAAAAACAGCATTTTGATATCAATAGAAACGGGCAGTCAAAAGGAACACAAGTAACCCCAGTTGTGTCTTATTTCATTTTCACTTTGGAACTGGACTCTCTCTGTAGATCTCACATTCCATTACTGTTTTGTTCAAATACTATACATAGCTATTGTGACATTGTCTGATTTAAAAAAAATACAAGTACAGTATGTTAGGATTCACTTGAAACATAGCTGTGCTTGGCATGGTTACCACACCTCATGTATCATTGACAATACATAGAGAACAAAGAAGGGCATTTTAGAAAATAATGAAGAAATCAGGAAGTAAGTTAGTGGTGAAACCCACCGAATCAATCTGCTTTACCAATTCCACTCTGATTTATTTTTAAAGCTTCTGCAAATCACTAAGCTGCAGGGGACCAGGATGAACATTTCAACTGAGCACAGGCCACTGAAAGCCAAATACATTTATGCAAAGTTTTCGTCTGTCTCTTCCACATCTGGTTGAATTGAGCTTGGGAATGTACACGGTAAGTCTTGTGTGATAGAAACTACCTTGTCAAATTTAGACACGGATGAGTTGGCTGTTTCTTTTGAAAGAAGTCACAGGTCAGACTGGTTGAGTATTTCTATAACACCAACAATAACCATCACTGATGCATTAAGTCAACAATGAAAACACAATTACAATTTTATTCTAATTCAAAGGCTCATCTAAGGGAACAAAATCCTTAGAAATTGGCTTTTATTGTTTTTTGCCCCCCAAAATTAGTCAAACATGGTGTACAGTATATATTTTAGGAATACATTCTGGAAAATTGGGACATCAGTGTGAGTCAGCTCATTCAAAACTGTGTCTTGAGTATGTGTCTAATGAAAATCAATTATTATGTGACCTTGTCAAGCATGACAGGTAGGGCAGCATGACCCTCCTTTTACATAAAAACAGGCAGCACTATTGATCCACTAAAGGGTGGACGTCTTCAGAACGGCCATGGAAGCAAAGATAGATAATTTGACTTAAAGAAAATGGCTTGAAGATTTCTGGATGTTAAAACAGGCCACAGAATGACTATTTGGTGAATCTTAAACTGAAACAGAAACCGCCACTGGACACTGTGTCTGCAAAAGGGACTGGAAACAATTAGCTTTGGTATTATTGTCTGTGTGCCAGAACCAGAGGCAGAATATTTAAACTATTGAACAGAGACTGCTTTTAAATAAAGGATCTTATATATGTACAGTACACACTGAAAAGAAGGGGGGGGGGGGGACGACTCCAAGTGGGTCTCATTTCAATACAACCACAGAAATCTGCTCAGCTTTACAATTTCATGGGGAAATAGTGTTATGGGGGCAAAAAAAATCCTCCAGGGTAGGAAAAACTGACAAAAAACTACCTTATGAGGCAATGTTAATCCTAACCAGTACATTAAGTGCAGCACAGAAACCAGGACCAGAAAACACAGTTGTAAATTAAGTGGAAATAGACAGAGGCTAGGAGACACTTCTTTATCCGGAGAGGAGTGAGGGTATGCAATGGGTTACCATGGTGTTGATGCTGAGTCATTGGGAATACCCAACTTCACAGTTTTGAGATCAAGCAGCTTTTATGGCTGCTGTGCTGTGCTTTCAATGGCAGTCTGTGATGTTTGTTTTGTTTTTGTTTAAATTGAAACTGTGCAGTGTCATCTTGTTACACAGAATAACAGGAATCCCAAATGAAATTAGTGCCAGAGAGATTAAACATGTCTTATAAATATAGTTCCTGTGTTTGTTTGTCACGGTTTCTAAGGTTTCTGTGGAGCAAAAACACCTGGATTTTATTTGTTTTTAAAAATAACTAGGGATATAAGTCTAGATGTGAGTGTATGAGAAACTGTTGGCAACGGTATTGGTGAGACTTGGAGCTTTCTCTTGGCTCTGGATATTCATGGTATTTGGTCAGCCAGGGTGTCCTCGGCTCACCGCGCACCAGCGACCCCTGTGGCCTGGCCGGGCGCCTGCGGGCGGGCCTGCGGGCTTGCCTGTAAGCTGCCCAGAGCTGCGTTGTCCTCTGGCGAGGTGGCTGCATGGTGAGCCTGCAGTGTGTAAAGAAGCAGGCGGCTGACGGCACATGCTTCGGAGGACACTGTGTGTTCGTCTTCACCCCTCCAGAGTCAGCACAGAGGTGGTAGCCGTGAGCTGAGCCTAAAAATAATTGGACAAGAAAATAATAAAAATAATTGGCAATGACTAAATTAATATATATATATATATATATATATATATATATATATATATATATATATATATATATATATATATATATATATATATATATAACTCGACAGTACTTGCACACTTAAGTTGTACCTTCTTTCCTTTGCTGTTTTTCACAACAAAATCCTTATGGTCACAGGCACATTCTTCTGGGGTTTTTGTTTGTAGGCTTTTTTTTTACATTTCGGCACAATTTGCAATTCTGTTTTAAGTCCTCCGTATCTTAACTGTCATACATCTTTAAATTCAACAAACAAGCCTCCATTACTAATTGTAGTCTTGTTTGAAATCTTGTAAGTATAGGAAAGTGCTGCCACTCAGTAGTTGGGATGGGTTTGAAGTATTCAGAACAAATCAGTGATAGATACAAGTCAGGAAGGAGGGACATAGTAGTTTTTTTTTTTTAATGGGAAAGGAATGGTCCACGTGAATTGAGTAACCATTTACACTGATGTTTATTGTCTATACACCGATTTCATTTTTGTGTATCAGGGTTTTTTAATCCGTTTTTATTGGTTAAAACTGAATATTAGAAGCCCTAATATATAACACTGTGACACAATTCAGGGTTATTGATGTTTGTCGGTCAGTTATTGACAAACTGTTAGTTAAGTACTAGAATGAAGTTCATGACACATTGGAGTGATGAATTATTGTAGCAACCTGCATTATCCTGAAGTATTGTGCTGATCTTAAGACAATAGTATTGCCTAAACAAATATCTTCAGTATTATTAAATTAATGTGTATACATCATTATATTAATATTATTTATGCATTATCACCATTGACCACTAGATAGCAATTACATTTAACAGTCTACATTTTATAAGGCATCAACTAAAATGACCACTTTTAAAAATGTCTACTGTAAATAAATATGCAGCTGCATGTTCTGACAGATCAATTAAGTCAAAATAACATGCAGACTCAGCACTTTAATAGCTGCTATTCCTTAAACCCTATGGCAGCTAACACATTAAATGAGTGGGAGTCAAAGAGCTCAGCAGTCTAAGCTGCACATGGTCTCGTCTTACTGCTGCCCCAGTTGATCATATTTGTGAGTTATGTTCGGCCCCTTGAGGCAGTTTACTGGAATGAAACCATGATATTTCCCATGCAGAGAAGAGCATATGTGTCCTTTGTTTTCCATAAGGATCCACAGTATTCTGGCTGTTGGAAGTCTAACATTTGAACACTTAGACCACAGGCATGTTTTTTAAAAAAAATAAAATAAATTCTAACACCAAATCAAAAACTTGTGCAAGCAAGATTTTTGGACCAATTTTACCACAGCTGCATTTGACTCACTTTAAACAAGCCTCCTCTGGCATGTGTCTCTAAAGTTTATCTACATTTAGTTTAACTAAATAATTGCTTAGGTTTAACAAATATGTAGTCAAATATACAACATACTATATGTGGATGAACATTGTCTGTGTTGCATTTGTTTCAACATTCTACAAGCATGCACAAAATGAATGTATACCCGTTGTTAAAAAAAAAAAAAAAAAAACATTTCTAATAAGCAGGTAACAGTACATTACGTGGAATCGGTTTAGGTTGCTTCACCAGTTATTTATTTATGCTTTTTATTTATTTACAGATGGGTCTGATGGTTGTCTAAAAGCTTCCACAAATGAAGTGGATATAGATGCTTACATCAGCCAGTTTGGAACTGCAGAGCTTTATGGTCAGCAAGGTGAAATTCAACTGAACTGTCATAGAAAATCTTTAGTGTTGGGTTTCAGAGCCAGCAGGTTTTAAGTTCTGTTATCCTTCTTTTTGTTTATATTCTGTTTGCATCATATGTGTTGTATTGTATCAATGTATTGTTCTTTCTATGCCATGTCAGTAAGGGTTCCAGCCTCAATCAAAGCTGTGGTAGATATCAGCCCAGAAATGATACATTTTCTGAAGATGGTCACACAACTGTTACTGGTCAGTTTATGCTTTAGTTTTCACACAGAAACTCGTACTTTTTTTTTTTTTTTAACTAGTAACACATAGTTAGGGCTTCTGTTTGTTTTTTTTTCTTTCACAACATGTACAGTAACTCGACAGTACTTGCACACTTGTACCTTCTTTCCTTTGCTGTCTTCCACAATTAAATCCTTATGGTCATGGACATATTCTTCTGGGTTTTTTGTATATCTAGGCATTTGTTTACATTTTGCTACAATTTGCAATTCTGTTTTAAATCCCACGAGCGTGTACTGTCAATCGTCCCTATGTAACTGTAATATAGCTTTAAATCCTGCAAGCAAGAACAATCCTCAGTTTCTAATTGGAATCTCGTTTTAAATCTTGCCTGCGTGCACAATTCTCCCTGTCTGCGGAGTCGCCAATATTCAGAACAAAACCATGCTAGATACAAGTCAGGAAGGAGGGACATTTCCTAACTGCAATGGGAACGTTTTTTTTCGTAGTTTTTTTTTTTTCCATTGGGAAAGGGGTGAAGTCAGCGTGAATTAGATCACCATTTCCACGGTTTATTGGCTATACAACGATTTATATTTTTTTGTATTGTGCTTTAATCAGTGTTTATCTGTTAAACTGAAAACCAGAAGCCCTACACACAATACATACTACACAAAAAAAAAAAAAGATTGGATGTGTTTCCTGTCAAATTTCAACCATGTAAATGTTCTGGATGACGGAATTCAAGAACAAAAAACTGTTTAATAAATCTTGCACCTTCCATATACATAGCTAACCTTGTAGTTTTAATGCAGGGTGTACAGACTCGTATCAATGTACCAATCAAATTGAGTGTGTATATTTCTAAATAACATTGTGTTGCCTGTGGAGTATAAATCCATGAATTGGGTTTTTTTTTAATCCTCACTCCAGTCACAAGGCTGTGAATCCTGATGACTGAGTGTGTGACCAGGGTGGGCAAACTTAGAAACCAACTACTGGAGATCACAGTGTGTACACCAGGATCCTAGTGCTTAGCTCATGGGAATTCATTTAGGGGATTTTAAGTCCCGCAGTAACTTTACAGAGGGTGTGTAGCGAAACTGCCCTTTTCAGTGGGATCACCACTGAAGCCAACTGTGTAGCAAACCGTTTATTTTCTAGCTGTGTTCCCCCCGCTCCCCCTCACTGTCTTTTATTTTGTATGTCCTTCTGCTGTACTGTCATTAATACCACTGATGTTACCCTAGTGGTGGCTCCTTGCAATAACACCTGCAAAAATAACAAATTGTAAATAACCCTAGGCGGCTGTGCCGGCATGTCACCCACAATCCCTGTGTGTCTCTCTTTCTTTCAGTGTATTCCCAAACCCCTATTATATTGATTAATGAAGAATTGTGGTAGGATGCATGTAGCCCATTACTGGCAGCATATCTGCCTACCACTAGAACTTGGAACTGCATGCGTCTACTGTACACTAAATACAGAAAAAACACCCCCAGGCTACGTTGGTCCTTCAATCAAATTATTTGAGATTCTTTAATAAATCAGACCATCTTCGACAGGACGTGTCTGTTTCATGCCTTGTCTTCCAATAAACAGCTTGTTCTTTTGTAGAATAATAAATGGTATTGGCAAATGGAGTTTGATTGATTTCCGGTATCCAGGGTTTGAACTTAAACCTTGGTTTCAGAAGGAAGTAGAAAAACACACCAGACTTGTTTTTGCCCATATCAACAACAAAGCTTCTGATTTATGGAAAAGCCCATGTAAAGGAAAAAAGGTACATTTGAAAGGTATTTTCCCACCAAATGTGATCATTTCTGTTTTATCTGATGTATTTTAAATGTTTTGCAATAAATGTTTAATGGTTTCCTTTTTCTAGCTTAATGGAAAAGCTGAGGGGAACAACTGGATCAAGGCCCAGGCTGCAAAGGGAACTGTAAGTCTGAAGAGCCAAAGCTGGTTTGAATCACTCAAGACTGGGAAGTTTTAGTGTTTCATTAGCTAAACCATGTAGACGAATGTTGTCATTGAAAACTGCAGTCTTTAGAGATAAAATAGGGTTTTAAAAATATGGTAAAGTATGTACTTAGTTTTAATAATTAGAAAGTAGTCCTAAAATCCAAATTTTTGAAATGCTCTGATGGAAATTAACTTGAGTCCAACTGTATTTTAAAGTGATGTCGAATTGTGTTTGTTAAATCCATTAAGGTCCAGAACTGTGCTTTGCTGAATATTAGGTGTTTTGTTAATTTCATCTGTAGTTTAATCAAGTTGTATGGCCCACCCATATGCTAGTGGGGCTGTTTTTCAATATTTGGGAGTTAGGGTTAAGGTTTGACCAATAATAATGAATATATGTATGTAGCAAATGTAAATGAGAAACTTTGTGGACTGAAACAATTTAACAGTTAAAAACACTTCTTCAGTTTTAGCCAAAAAATAATTTTACAGAAGTTCAAATGGTTATATTGGAGACATCCATCCATCCAAACATATGTATATTATACTTTATATAGTAGAAGATTGCTTACCCATTTGAAGTGAAACTTGGACAGGGCATTCTTTCAGAATCTGGGGATAAGGAACTGCTTATAGAATTTGGTTCCAACTTTCTTTGACAAGTTTTTGAGAATCAGAATATGTATATATGGATGAACCTGTATGTCATACTTACAATTATTGTATACCGGTATGTATGTGTGTGGGATGCTGTCCCATGTTGACTCCAATGCTTCTCACAGCTGTGTCAAGTTGGCTGGTAGTGGATCTCTACTCCGAATAGCTAGTTCCATCTCATCCCACAGATGCTCAATTGGATTGAGATCTGGTGACTGGGCAGGCCACTGCATTAAGCTGAATTCACTGTCATGTTCATGGAACCATTCCTGGACAATCCTAGCCTTGTGGCATGGGACATTATCCTGCTAAAAAAATCTATTAACAGATAGATACGCTGCTGCCATAAAGGAATTCACCTGATTGGCAATGATGTTCAGATATCCTGTGGCATTCAAACATTTCTCCACTTTTATCAAGGGGCCCAATGTGTGCCATGAAAACACACCCTGCACCATCACACCACCACCACCAGCCTGCAATGTTGACATGCGGCATGATGGATGCATGTACTCATGTGGTTTTCTCCATACCCTAGTCCTCCCATCAGTGTGAAACAGCAGGAACCGGGAGTCATCAGACCAGGCAATGTTTTTACAATCCTCCAGTATCCAGTGTTTTCGTTCCTTAGCCCACTGCAACCACAGTTTCTTGTGTTTTGCTGAAAGAAGTGGAACTCTGTTAGGTTGTCAGCTGCCATACCCCATTCGTGTCAAGGTATGACGAGATGTGCATTATTTTATGAGTGTTTCGGCACCAATGTTGTACTGGATTATCAGTTGACTAACTGTAGCCCATCTGTTGCTTTGCACAATTCGTGTCAGCCTCCTTTGGCCTCTTTTATCAATGAGCTGTTTTTGACCACTGGCCTGTCGTTGGCTGGATGTCCTTTGGGTGGTGGACCATCCTTGATACACATGGGAAACTGCTGAGCGAGAAAAACCCAGCAGCGTTGCAGTTCTTGACACACTCAAACCGGCGTGCCTGGCACCTACTACCATACACCATTCAAAGGCACTTAAATCTTTTGTCTTGCCTATTTACCCTCTGAATGGCACACCTACCCAATCCATGTCTCAATTGTGTCAAGGCTTAAAAATCCTTCTTTAACCTGTCTCCCCTTCATCTACACTGATTGAAGTGGATTTAACAAGTTACATCAACAAGGGATCATAGCTTTCACCTGGATTCACCTTGTCAGTCTACTTCATGGAAAGAGCAGGTGTTCCTAATGTTTTGTACACTCAGTGTGTGTGTGTGTGTGTCATATATATATATATATATATATATATATATATATATATATATATATATATATATATATATATATATATATATATTGAGAAAGATATGTACAACATATCGAAACGTTGGGCAGCTGGCTCTTTGAGCTATATATATATATATATATATATATATATATATATATATATATATATATATAATTCATTTTTACATAGCGAGAAACATTTTATTGGTTCTTATTAACTGGCTATTTTTAACTGCACACAGTTTAACGTGAAATTGTTTTTTAAAAGTTTTCTTTAAAAAACAAACAATATACAGTTTATGGTTTCTGTTAATGTATGTCTAACTACATGTTTACTGCTCCCAACATTCAACAATGGAATTTGTTACAAATAGTATTTGTTTGTTCTTCACAAGCATGTTTCTGTGTTTTTGGAATATTAGTTTTATGTATGGGGTGGGGGGAAGGTTGTTTATGTCTGGGTCTTATATGCGGAACAGTTTTCTAGAGAGTAGAACAGATAGAGGAAGAGAAAATCTATAAGTCCACCTCCAAGAATTGTTACACTTGTACGGTCAGAAGCATCAGGAGCCGCAACAGAAACTACAAAAATGTCATCAACTAGAACACAATAGTAAAAAAAACCAAAAAAACACCTATTTATTTAATTGTTTTGTTGAGACTTGTGGCACTTATTTTGACGGCTTTGTTGCAGTTACTGATGGTGTTGGCAACATTTTGTCGGTACGCTTATACTTGGCCATGGGCACAAGGGTCAAAATATAAAACCAGAGGTGTGTTTGTTACAGAAATCAGCATTCATTTTTCCAGATTAATTTCTTACAAGGCAAACAAAAACAAGGGACTTGCATAACTGTCAACAATATATAATAGAAAAGGCAAGGCACAGTATGAAATACAATTATTCATTAACCTTTTTAACAATACAACATTGCAAAAAATACAGTATAGTATGAAAAATCCTAAATTCTTGCACTTGAGTCATGGAAAATCTCTCTTTTTTGTTGTTTTAAGTTTTGTTTCCAGTAACAAAAAGGGGTGACCAAACAATCCGATCTCTTTTTAACTTTCACTGTTTTTGATTATTCATCCTGCTCTTGATTTTCTTGAGGGATGGAATCCAAGATGCTACCCAGGGAATCATATCCAAACCAAGCAGGGGGGTCCTCATTACTGTATTCCCAGCACTGAACCCTGGCTGTTACTTTCAGAGCAGCTTGTCTAGGGAAGGCAAGTCATACTGTATGATTATCAGAAAACTGCACTATAATCTATATCATTCTAGTGATATCTGTTTTAGTGTGAGGAACATTCCTTAACTCTTCAGAAAGATCCAAAATAGTTTCTGTGTCTTAAACTTAAAAAAAAATGTGTATACATATGGCCATATACAAGATTAGTTTATTTACCAGCTGTTCTCTTTTTAGAGTATCCAGTAGCAGTCTTTAGTTTTAAGTGCAGTTATCATTCCTTGACCTCTGACAGCAAAAGTTTGTATGGTATACTTTACCAGAATAAAGAGCTGGGTATGACACCAGCCATGTCTTGAATAGGATTTCCATATTTTAACCAGTATCATTGTCATTATGTTTCATATCTGACTGTCCTGTGAAGAACTTACCTGGTGATGTTTTTGCAGTAGAGCATGTTGAGAACACGGAGCTGTTTACAGCTGTTCTGCACATACTTGGAGAGAGAGAGTTACAGCCAATTCTGTCCTCCTTGTTCTCCCATGTTTTTGATATTGCCAAGAGATTGCAAAAGATATTGCAAATAGTTTTGAAACTCATTCACATTGATGCATTTGGTTTATTTATATATTGTACAAAATATATATAGATTCTTGAAGTTTTGGATTACAATTACAATTTCAGTCTTCAGCTAGTAGTTTTCCCAAACCTTAAATGCACCACTGCAATGCTGACTAATTACATTCATGGAAGATTACCCGATGTATAAGACAAACAGAGTACTTCCCAGCATTTGACCTCATGATACACTCATACATACTTTTGGACATCCAGCAATGTTGAGTGAGGTGAGTGTCTGGCAGTAAAAGACTAAGCTTTTAATCGTCTTATCTGTCAGAGAAAGGCAATGAGAGATGTCAAGGTTTTCCAGATCCCTAGACTTTTAGCACAATTTCTGAAAGAATAAAAAAAAAAAAATTGCTGTAGAAAACTGGAGGTCAAATTAACATCAATACTGCCCGTTGGAGTTGGTTCTACCTAAGCAGGCAGCCCCCATCCCTTCAATCATTTCTCTAAAATAATCAAAACAAGAACAGATGGATGACAAAATATCTATACAGTTAACCGCTACATTTTTTTGAATAAGCGATTCTTTCCTTACCACAAGTATTTGTAATAGTGTGCAAGTACACTAGGAGGTGAAGTCAGTTAAGTATTAAAATTAAGACCTCCACTAATATCCAATGGTAATTTTTGTTTTACCGAAACTATAGCCTACAAAACCAAAGGGAATGAAAATATCAACACCCAAAGGCAGTGCACACTTTAGCACAATTTTACTGTGAGTTTTGAAAATGTTTTCAACAGAAAATGTAAATATAAGGGCTTTTTATTATTATAATTAATTCAGAATGACATAACAAGAAATCTATATGAAAGGTGTTAGACTGTGCAGGTGGTACCTCAGAATGGGGCAAGGTTACTTCCCTTTGGGCCAGTGCAGAGTTAGGGGGAAAGGGGATTCTGTTAGAGATGTGATTCGTTAAACTTAGGTCCTGTCTAACAACTCATCAATTCCACAACCTTGATGCCCTAAACAACTTAGTTCTTGAATAAACTACACATGGAATCAATTCCCTAGTGGTTATTTTGTCAAGCTTTGGACTCACAGGAGTTTTACAGCTCTCCTCAGTTTTTACTTTTTGATCAGTGTCATAACAGTGAAATATGTGTCTATGATAGTGTTGGCACTTGAAATTAGGTCAAATCAAATTGGCTTAAATTACAAGGCATCTGTTTTTTTATTAGATGTGATTATACCCCTGTAACAGTTAAGCCAAGTACCACCTGCATGGTCATACCTAAACAAAAAAAAATCTGTTTTAAAATTAGTTTCCATTTTGTAATGAAATGATTATCATTGACCAATCTAAAACAACTGTTTAATACAACTGCACACAAAGCAGTTAGATGATGGGTTTATGTTGTGCTTTGCTATGTTGCTATACTGGCCATGAATGATATACATATGATAATTATTTCAAATTTATAATCACCCTTTAAAGGTATAGTCTCTTTAAACTCTTTACTGGTATTTAAAGCCAACACAGTAATTTAGTAAACAGACCTGAATTCCCAAATCGGTGATCCATAAGCATTCAGACAAGGAGAGCTTTTTTATGCTAGCATTGGTGCCATGTGACATGGTTTATTTAGATTTCCAGAAAGCTTTTGACAGAATCCCGCATGAAAGATTAATTCTCAAACTGAACGCAGTAGGGATTCAAGGAAACGCATGTACATGGATTAGGGAGTGGTTAACATGTAGAAAACAGAAAGTACTGATTAGAGGAGAAACCTCAGAATGGAGTGTGGTAACCAGTGGAGTACCACAGGGATCAGTATTAGGTCCTCTGCTATTCCTAATCTACATTAATGATTTAGATTCGGGTATAGTAAGCAAACTTGTTAAATTTGCAGACGACACAAAAATAGGAGGAGTGGCAAACACAGTTGCAGCAGCAAAGGTCATTCAAAATTATCTAGATGAGATTCAGAACTGGGCAGACACATGGGAAATGACATTTAATAGAGAAAAGTGTAAGGTACTGCACGCAGGCAATAAAAATATGCATTATAAATATCATATGGGAGATACTGAAATTGGAGAAGGAATCTATGAAAAAGATCTAGGAGTTTTTGTTGTCTCAGAAATGTCTTCATCTAGACAATGTGGGGAAGCTATAAAAAAGGCTAACAAGATGCTCGGATACATTGTGAAAAGTGTTGAATTTAAATCAAGGGAAGTAATGTTAAAACTGTAAATGCATTAGTAAGACCCCATCTTGAATATTGTGTTCAGTTCTGGTCGCCTCGCTACAAAAAGGATATTGCTGCTCTAGAAAGAGTGCAAAGAAGAGCAACCAGTTTAAAAGGCATGTCATATGCAGACAGGCTAAAAGAATTGAATTTATTCAGTCTTGAACAAAGAAGACTACGCAGCGACCTAATTCAAGCATTCAGAATTCTAAAAGGTACTGACAATGTCGACCCAAGGGACTTTTTCGACCTGAAAAAAGAAACAAGGACCAGGGGTCACAAATGGAGATTAGACAAAGGGGCATTCAGAACAGAAAATAGGAGGCACTTTTTTACACAGAGAATCGTGAGGGTCTGGAATCAACTCCCCAGTAATGTTGCTGAAGCTGACACCCTGGGATCTTTCAAGGAGCTGCTTGATCAGATTTTGGGATCAATAAGCTACTAACAACCAAACGAGCAAGATGGTCCGAATGGCCTCCTCTCGTTTGTAAACTTTCTTATGTTCTTATGTTCTTCAGAGATGCCATACCCTGTCGAGAAAACAGTGATTGATTTGTCAGTGACTTGCATATTATCTGAAATCATTCTCATCCTTTTTATCATACTTACTAACTCACTCTAAAATGTAATTGTTTACTGTATTCTTTATTTTGCTCATTTGAATTTGATCTTATTTGCTACTTTATAACTGCTCTTATCTGTAATATAATATTCTGTAATGTGATATTGTATAATGTTATATTTTGTAATGTGATACTTTGTACTGTGATAACGAATGTCCTTGCCACTGGAGGCGTGGTTCTCTATATACTGTAGATACATGTTAAAGTGTGACATGAGTATGTATGGTTACTTTCAAATTATTCCCATCACTGGAGATACGCTTTCCTGGAGGTGGGTAATAATAAGTCTCTGACTTAAAGTAGCTTTTTTTTTTTTTTTTTTTTTTTTTTTTTTTGCCAAGTTGGAGAGATCTTGCTTAACTGCAGCAACATATTAAGTTGCTTTCTTATTTTTGTGTAACCACAAAGACCATACTGCAAAAAAAAGAAAAATGTTGGACACGTCCATACTAGGTGTACACTCCCTTAAACAAAGAGTCCATAACAATAAATTAAAAAAGTAAAATTGCTGTTACAGTAACTTTTTTTTTTTTGCTGTTTGTACTGTTAATAATGTTGAGGCTCAGCACGTTAACACGTGATCTGTCATACGTTGAATACATGTTCTCTAACTACAGTAGACGCTGATCCAATAAAGTAACGATAAAAAAAAAAAGTTAACTGTGATACAATTGTAATCATCAGCATCCACATAAAATATCACCAAACAAAAAAGAAAGGGTCATCAAGAGGGTGACGAGGTTGAGCTGATTCAAAACATCTGCATTGGTTAATTATATCACGAATCAGCAATATATTAGATATTGATATGGATCAAGAAAGGCAGCTGATAGTAAGTACTGCTTCTAGTAAACATTTTAAGATGGCTTTTCAGACTTCACTATTAGAGCATGGTGTTATTTCTTTACAGTGATAAAGGATCCTAAGCATAGCACTGAGTGTGTGTCTGACGGGGGTGCAACGGGTCGGAGATGTGGTCGATCCTCCCGATCGCTGGTGGCGTTGCGCAAAACGGGACGAGACCGGAGGAAAGGCAAAGGTCGAGCCGCCTGGGAACTCCAGAGATCACCCGCCCCGTCCGAAGGCGGAAGTCCGCGGCCGACGCGCCACGTACCGCAGTCAGGGTTACTATGTACGCCGATTGGGTACAGCGGCGACCGGGGCCGAGGCCAAGGCTAAGGGCGGGGTCGAGCAGTATTTAAGGGACGGTACGATCTGCGCTCGCTCTCTCCGTCCTGGGGTTACTAGCAAAAGGAGACGTGTTGTGTAATTCATTGTTTTTGAAAAGTGTTGTGGTTTACAGAGACCGGAGGCAACGATCTGCTCTGTTACCCGGAAGAACGACCGGAAGCACGGCAATAAAACCTGCCCAGGACCGGGAGCCCCCTAGAGGCCAGCACAAGAGTGCCAATAGAAAACATTGTTAATTTTTACATTTTTATTTTGTCTCCTCCTTTATCATTGTTGATACTGTTGGGGACTTATTTTGACTTTTTTTGTTGTTGTTCAATTTTGGTCGGCGGCCGCCTTCGGCCAGATAAATAAAAGAACCCTGCTGCGGGGAAACCATACAAGTCCTGAGTATTTTTTGCCGGTCACACCACCTGACTCGGCCCACCAACCTCCCACAATGTCTGAATCAATCTTGAATTAAGTAGTTCACAGGGTAACTACACTTTTAACTTATTTTAGGTTCATCATAACCTAGAAATGGACTTTGACTTTTTGAAGAAAAGTTCAGAAAGTTTAATACAGCTGCTCACAAAGCATTAGAAGAGGATGCGTTTACATTGTGCCTTGCTATAGTATGTTCAATAACGACAAACACGTTTTGTGCTCTATTTTCTATAAGAATCTTTTAGACGATCATTAAACAGATTGTTAAAATGTTAAAGCATGCAAACAAAATGTATTAAACTGCTTTCCCCCTGGTTCTATCTGGTACTGGATGTTCGTTCCTGTTAAATCAAGTAAGGTCAATGACGACAGGCCTGCCAATGACTCAAGTCCGGAATCGGTCAGGTGTTCATAGTAGCATAGACTCAGATAAGTTAGTTTAACACGCCTATAAAAAAGTAAAAATAACAAAAATGAATACCTTCAGCCACCCAGACATTGTCTCTCAAATGAGTTTACAACAACTGTTGCTATAGAGGTATTGACATGACATTCTATAAACCGGGTGTATGTTATATGCACATTCAGCTGATTCTATTACTTACTTTTTGTGTTTAGTTTAGCCCAGTTTATCTTTTTCTCATACCTTTGTGATATTTTCAACAGAGACATGTCACGGACTCTGACAGTTTGTCAGGTTGAATTCTCTCAGCCTCCCAGCAGAAGGGCCTTCCAGAAGATATTTAATTCCTGGATCACTCAACCTGGAACATAAACTCAGGGCATTTTGTTTTCATGTTTGCAAACAAGGCACATGAAAGCAATGGAAAAAAAGAGCTGCATGTTATCTGAATCAGGCATATATAAACATACATAAACATTTTATTAAAGATGTCAATGATTATAAAGCAATAATAATAGTTTATTACCTTACCATTTTCATAACATACTATTAATGAAAAGGTACTTATAAAATATCTTGTCATGTCTTATAACATTGTAATGTTATATCCCAGTACAGTTATTATAATAACCATATGATATTTATAACCTTTATAATGCATGTATAGACACGTTATTAATTATTTTTTAGTCATGACATCGACCCCAAACATACAGCGAAATTCATTAAGAACTATCTTCAGCGTAAAGAAGAAGGAGTCCTGGAAGTGATGGTATGGCTCCCACAGAGCCCTGATCTCAACATCATCGAGTCTGTCTGGGATTACATGAAGAGAGAAAAGCAACTGAGGCTGCCTAAATCCACAGAAGAACTGTGGTTAGTTCTCCCAGATGTTTGGGCCAACCTACCTGCCGAGTTCCTTCAAAAACTGTGTGCAAGTGTACCTAGAAGAATTGATACTGTTTTGAAGGCAAAGGGTGGTCACACCAAATATTGATTTGATGTAGATTTTTCTTCTGTTCACTCACTTTGCATTTTGTTAATTGATAAATATAAACTATTAGCATGTCTAATTTTGAAAGCATTCGTACTTTACAGCATTTTTTCACACCTGCCTAAAACTTTTGCACAGTACTGTATGTTAGTAACATGCAGTACAACCATCTGCCACATTTGTAAATTCTAAATTGGAGTTATCAGCCCCATTAGGGATAGTTATGGTTAGCCACCCTAGCTAGCAGTATCCTGCTTTAAGTTTTCAGACTGAACGAGATGCTGGAGATAGCCCCAGGTACAACAGGGAAGAGGAAGCCTTGGTCTCAGTTTGGCTCCCCAGAGATGGTACAAAGCAGCTCGAGCTGAAAGGAGGAAGTTCATAGTCATTGAAGTGCAAAAGCATGTTTCCTGGAAAAGGAAAAGCACTGGAGGCTCATATCTTACTTCAGTGTGTGCAGATATTGCAGTAAAGCTAGGTTGGTCCCCACCACTACTATTTAACTTTAGCTTAGAGTAAGCGGAGTCAGATATTAGCATGAATAACAGCAACTCTCATGTGGTAAAAAAAACATCAGTACTATAGAACACTATTATATAGCATAGGTCAGGTTGTTTTTGTTTTCAAATCAAACTCATTTGTATTTTTTGTAAAAAAATTTAAATAACTGGGCCTTTTTTCAGCTATTGTGTTGTGTCTTGTCTGTTCAGACAAGCAATGGAGAAACATTAGCAGACAATTTCTGAAACTCTGAAATTAAACACAGACTAGAATAATTTGTTAACTGTAGAAACAAATTGTACATTGCAAAACATTTCATAATTCTGTAAGCAACATTTATAAAAAAGTCTAGTTAATTCATTACTGTTCCTTTTTGAGGCAGGAAATGGCGTTGTGGTGACGTCAGACCAGAAGGCGGAACAACAACAGACGGGTATGGTGCAATTAATTAATTTATTTCATTAATAAATTATTAATCATTAATAAATACGTTATTTCAACAAAAACACTCACTGCTCACAGAGCAAGAAATAAAAGATTTAAACAAAAATAATAACAAACACAAAATGCTAAGGTCTTGCTGAGCGATCGCCTTCACTGATCCTTAGTTCTTTATACATTTCTCGCTTACTCTTCTCCATACACTCCACACCCCAAACATAGAGAGCTGCAGGCTTTTTATACAGATGACCATCTCCCGATTAGCAACAAATTAATAATTTAATTCGGGAGATGGCCACCTTCTGCACAAGATTTTAAATCAACGTGGATGGGCTTTTTCGAGTTACAAAGCCTAATAAAACGTGCCTGAATGTTTACTTGGCTTCTATTATTATTAATTTTCAGTTTCCCTTTGTTTCCACATCCTGGACACCTGGGGTTCACATGGCAAAGCTCCATATGGTAAACATACAATGCAGTTGGGTAGTTTAATCTCTAACTCAACTGTTAGCTAAATTCCAGACGGTGGAAACAGACTGAATACATTCTACTTTGGAATAGAACATAAAAGATTTGATTGTTGAGTAAGAAAAACACAATTTGAGTTGGACCGTATCTGTTGTGAGATTCTGTTGAACAGTTCATTTGCTCAAAAACTCAACCCTCAACCCAAACCAAATACTGAGCTATTATCCATCTTTGCTGAAAAGATACCCTATTGCAAGTTATGGAAATACAACATTTTATTAATCTTTTTATGAAAAAAGGACAAGATCCTGTATTATTGCCCACTACCAACTCTTACGCACCCTTCATATTTTTTCATATAAAAGGAGGCATTTTCCCAGAATGTAGGCAAACTTGTAAAGTCAGGCACAAGTTAGTTTACTACCAAATGTGAGAACAATATAAATGACTTATTTGGGTCTGTTGTAAAAAATGAGAACATTAGTAGCTTTATCATAGCTATCCTCGAAACAAAATGAAGGTATGAGGATAGACCTGTTTACGAGCACTGGTTTTCTATTGTGCAATACTGTCATACGACCAGTAATAATAATAATAATCATTTGCAGTTCATTAAGGATGATGCATTTGTGGCTCCTTAGCAACAAGAAATCAGAAGGATAGATGTCAGTATGGCAACTAGGCATGATCAACATTTAGAGACTCTTACCTCTTGAAGGTAACTTGTATAATAATAATTATTATTACAATTTTAACTACCAAACCACACTTACCAGAATACATCTGTCTGCGAGGGCAGGCATGTCATTGATTTCCAGGTGTCGAAGCTTACTGCAGCCCACTGCTATGTTTTTGAATCCATCCACCAACATCTAAAAGAAAAAAAAATACATCTCCAGCTAGCCTGGAGTCAGAATGCCAGACCATGCAAACTCCAAGAACATGTTATGGTGATTGCTGAATGAGAGCGGCATTCAAGACAAGGACAGTAAGAAAAGCACTTTGGCTGTTTGTGGCTGTTTGGGTGCTAACTGCCTTACTTGGACTGGATTTTAATTATGTGCTTATCTAAAGTAGCAGTTAGCAAAAACATTGATACTATTATCTCTGATAGACGGGTTAAATGAAATTTGAACAAATCCCATCCAGGAAATCTCATTACTATTCCTTCTCAATATAGTTCTACTTCTATTATATCTTGACCTAATCTGGACATGAATGCTTTCCTCATTAATGGCAGATCTGCTTTGTCTATATCTGACAACACTGAGGAGTTGAAACCCCAGTTTGACTGCATGACAGACCTGGCTAAACAAATGGTCTGGTCCAGACATAGTTAAATTACTTCCCCCTGGTTATAAAATTGACCATGCGAACAGAACCTCAAAACATGGTGGTGGTGTACCCCTTATTTTCCAGGACCACCTGCATTGCACCTGTAAGCTTCCCATCTCCTTTAAATCCATAGAATATTTAATGATCAATTAGCCTCCCAGTTCATGGATAATATGCTATCTAGACTATAATCAATCTGTTGATTGTCCAACTCATAGAGCCGGACATACACTGGATTGAATCTTTTCAGCACAAATCCCGGTCTCGATTTTGTGGATATCATTCAGGTTGAGTGGTCGGATCATTTCCTGACTTCATTTAAGATTATTATTGAATTATTGAATCTCTGAAGTTGTGGCTAAGTTGTTGTTTTTTCCACCACTGCCTGATCCAAAGCCACGTGCTCTGGAAATATAATTATTATGATTTATCATTTAAGTTTTCAAGTGGGAACAGTTTACACAGTGTACTCGACATACTCTACACATCTGTATTTTAAACAGTGAAGGAAGCATGATACGTGAAGGCTTTATTCTTTTACATAAATCCATACATACACAATTGAGTTCAGCAGGGAGAATCTATACATTTTTATGAAGAGAAGTTATAACTTGATATAGTTTTTACATTTATAATAGACTTTGCTGTTAGCTCAGCCTTTGATGTTTAATGAGGATCTGTTTATGGACTATTACACTGAGGGCCTCTTACACTGTATGTGCATATGGAGGACCACTGTTCTAGTGCTACTTTTCATAACATTTTGAGAAATAGGCATGCCTTTAGATACAGTTTGATAAAAATCTACGAATAAGTTCTGAAAACGTATTTTGTTAATCATTTTTTAGCCCATTCCTCTCCAGCATATATTGTCAATACATCCATAAATAAAAAAAAATGACTATCAAGCACAGTATCTAATTTTAAAATTGTTTGTTT
This sequence comes from Polyodon spathula, assembly GCF_017654505.1. Classification (NCBI taxonomy): domain Eukaryota; kingdom Metazoa; phylum Chordata; class Actinopteri; order Acipenseriformes; family Polyodontidae; genus Polyodon; species Polyodon spathula. The sequence continues at coordinate 28,564,044 of NC_054541.1, read as the reverse complement.
TTAAGAATAAACTGTCTGCTGGCAGAATAGTAACTGGCACAATTTTCCAAAACCAGAGCGTTGCTATACCACTGTAACATATATTATGCAGACAAGCTCTGTTAGTCATTGTGCCGACAACTTATGCAAATACAAATTAAGATCTTTAAAAATATATTTTAATAAAGCTGTGTTTTTCATGTCTGACTGAAATAAATAATTATTTTTTTACATTCTGTAAATATGGCCATAAATACAGTACAGTAACTTAAAATCTGACTGCCAGTAATGAAATGCTGTTTTTCATTTTCAAGGGTTATAACCTGCTGTGTTTGCAAGAAATCTTCTTGCATGTTTATTTTTTTGTTATTATTATTATTATTATTATTATTATTATTATTATTATTATTACCTGTTATTATTATTATTATTATCATCAAGCTTTGTTTCTTTTTAGGACTGTAACAAGTACTAAAATATACACAATTACATTCTTTAGTAGCATTTGTTTTTTTATAAGGAGGCTGAAGCTGCTGAACTAATTTATTTCAATCCATGCCAGCACCAGAAATGGTATCTCTGTATCGGTCAGACTTACACCAAAATACTTTTCCTTCATTGGGCTTTTTGGAAGAAAAATTGTTAATTCATGAACTTACTGTCAAAACACCTTATCAAACCATTTTTTTAGGAACCACAGATTGCAAAATGTGAATCTTCTTTAAAGTACTGTGACAGGCAGAAGAAAATTACGTGTTTAGATGCTTCCTGTTTTTTATTTTTGTAACCTTGGAGTGTTGTTCAGAGGGCATGAGTGAGGGATCCTCCCCCCTATTTCCTTTCCTACCAATCTGCTAAATCCCTTTTTAAACCCCAAGCTATGCGCTTGCTCTCTGTATTACATTTTCTGTTTTCCATCCACCTTCCCCTCCTCCCCCACTAAACTTTCCTCTTCTGCAACTGCCGCTCCACCTCTGCAACAGTCTCCCTCTGGGGGTAAGTGAAGCTCACTTCCCAACCGTCAAAGTCCAACAGCCGCTGTCTTCATCCTCCAACCAGGAAGGTTCTCAGTGAGACACGGGGGACCCCCGGACAAAACTATCTAACTCTGTCGTCTTCCCATTTTCTCACTTCTAGGTTCCCTTGGGGGAAGTATCGGTTGCTTCCCAGCCTTAGAGACCGATCAGTTTGGTCTCATATCCACGAGGGCAGCTCTCCGCAAGCCAGGGGAGAATCTCCTTACTGATCTCTAAGTCACAAATCACATCTATTCCATTATCAATTCCTGAGGTTCCTGAGGTTTCCCACAGCTCTCACTCCTGTCCAGTGAATGTAAGGTGTATGAGATCGGCAAACAGAATCTTACTCTACTCGCAACTTATCAGTTTTGTTATTTTTTCATAACCGGTGCTGCTTATAGTCTTCATTTAACAAATGTCCACAGACATCAGAATTAATGTTACTATCTTCAGACACTATAATTATATTGACGTTATTGGTAAACTAAAATGCAAAAGGTTCCTGTAGTTAGTTCCTTTTTGGCTGTCTCCACACAGAGATGAATATTCATGCAGAAGCGTACTCAGAGTCATTAAGGGGGAGAACAATTTCTATAAAGTAACTTATCTCACTTATACTAATAATATTTGAAAATCAATCAAAACCTTTATTTATCCAGAGGAGTCAATTGAGAACAAATTCTCATTTACAATGACGACCTGACAATAGAGCTAGTAGATCTGTGAATCGAACACATACAAAAAAATGCCTGTGTGTAAAAATAGCTGTTCCAATTGATAGATTTTGTTATGTGGAATTTATGAGAAATCAATTCCCCTGCAACTTAGATGAGATCACAATGCTTTATTTCACAACTATAACAAATTTAAAAATTTTGATTACCACTGATCCATTATGGAATCTAACCAGAAACCTACGATTCGAAGGCTCCACATCCCATTCCAATGTAGTGAGAAATTCAACATTTGGGGATTCTCAGCACAGGCCTTCACACACTATGCCATGGCTGCTAATGATGAACACACATCTGGGATTGTTGTATTTTTTATGTTAAAAAATTATTTTTACAGATCCAAGTGTAATTATAAGTGGGACTACAATAACATACATCACATTTAAGTTGTCCTAGAGATGAAAGGCTTCCACAACAGGTTTCGATATTATATTTAAACAGAAAATTATCATGTAGAATGGAGTGCCACATACAGTATCACTGAGAATAATGAAAATGAGTTGCTCAAGGAAAAAAAATTTAACAATCTGAAAAACTTCTATATTCCATTGGTTTTCAGCTAGGAATAAGATACTGTTGTAACTAACATTGAATCCCACACCCCCCTCCCCCATCACTCCCAGACTGATTGATGGGTGTTGTGTTCCCTATAGCAGATGTAAACAAGAATAAAAACACCCCAGGTTTAGACAGCTAAGAAACTGGAATGTGAACTTCTGACTTCCTGGACACAAAGTTTTAACCTCTTCAGCTTTCACTGCAAACAATGTAACATAATGGCAAATGCTCAGTACATACCGGTATATAATGTTGCAGAGTCATGACTCAATTTTATGATGCATTATTAAAAACAAACAATATTCTGTATATAGCTTTTTATGGCTTTGCTTGGGGTCAGGAAAACATGACATCAGAGTAAGAACGATTGTGTAGCCATGCTTGAAGGGGATATTTTATTTACAATATCTGAGGAGAGATGCTTGAAATAATGTTCATGCTAAAACTGCATACATATATGTAATAGGAATGCTTAATAAAACCAAGGCAAGATCTACTTTGTTTAACTTCCACATCTATAACTATTCACTTTAAGACCGATGTATACAGTGCCTACAGAAAGTCTACACCCCCTTGAACTTTTTTCACATTTTGTTGTGTCACTGTCTCAGAGTTTCATGCATTTAAATGAGGATTTTTTTTCCACTTATCTACACACCATACACCTCACTGATAAGGGGAAAAAAAGTTTTTATTGAGAAAAAAAATTATATATTAAAAATACAAAACTGAAAGATCATAATTAGATAAGTCTCCACCCCCCTGAGTTAATACTTAGTGGAAGCACCTTTGGCAGCAATTACAGCTGTGAGTCTGTAGAGATAGGTCTCTACCAACTCTGCACACATAAATTTGGCAATATTTGACCATTCGTCTTTACAAAACTATTTAAGCTCTGTCAAGTTCCTTGGGGACCGCTGATGGACGGCAAACTTCAAGTCATACCACAAATTTTCAATCAGATTTAGTTCAGGGCTCTGACTGGGCCACTCAAGGACATTGACCTTTATGTTCCTTAGCCACTCCAGTGTAGCTTTGGCTGTGTGCTTTGGGTCACTGTCATGCTGAAAGGTGAACTTCCATCCCAGTTTCAGCTTTCTTGCAGAGGGCAGCAGGTTTTCCTCAAGGACTTCTCTGTACTTTGCTTCATTCATTTTCCCTTCTATCCTGATAAGTGCCCTAATCCCTGCTGATGAGAAACATCCCCATAACATGGTGACAGCAGGGATGATGTTCTTTGGGTGATGCGCTGTGTTGGGTTTGCGCCAAAGATAACGCTTTGCATTTAGGCCAAAAAGTTCCATTTTAGTTTCGTCAGGCCGCAAAATTTTTTCCACATGGCTACAGAATCTCTGAGTGTTTTTTTGCATACTTCAAGCCGGAAGGATTCTTAGCAGCACTTTAAATTCCCAATGATGAAATAGATATAGTACAATTAGGTACAGTATGCATCACTTGAAGCAGCATTTTTGTGTACAGTATTTATCACAGTGCAAATAAGAACATAAGAAAGTTTATAAACAAGAGGAGGCCAATTGGCCCATCTTGTTCGTTTGATCGTTAGTAGCTTGTTGATCCCAGAATCATATCAAGCAACGTCCTTCTTGCTCGGTCATCCAGTTTGGAGGGATGGCCTGATCTAGGCAGGGTCTTGGTGGTGCCATGCACCTTCCATTTCTTAATAATCAACTTGACCATGCTCCAAGGGATATTCAAGGCCTTTGATATTTTTCTATACCCATCCCCCGATCTGTGCCTTTCAACAACTTTGTCCCAGAGTTCTTTTGAAAGCACCTTGGTGCACATGGTTGAGTTTTTGCTTTGAAATGCACTACCCAGCAGAGGGAACCTACAGGGACTGCTGAATTTATCACGTGAATCACTACAATTTAACATAGGTGGAGGCCACTTAACTTGGTGTGTGAATTTGAAGATGCTTGTTTACACCTGAGCTCATTTAGGATTGCTATTACAAGGGGGGTGGACACTTATCCAACTAAGCTATTTCAGTTTTTATTTTTAATTAATTTTCTACAAATTTCTAGAATTTTTTTTCACTTGGAAGTTGTGGGGTAGAATGTGTAGATAAATGAAAAAATACTTTCTATAGGCTTGTGTAGAGTGGCAGTCAAGGCTGATCAACAGCAGGAATAGCAAACCCAGACTCGGTAAGCTGCAGTTCAATACTTTCGCACATTATTTTTATTTTTTTTAAAACAACAAAAGATTTAAACAATCAAAACAAATCATTAAAACAACAGCACCCAAGCTATGGTTATCCCAGTGCATAAACTAACCTCTATCTCTCTTTCTACACTTGTTCAAGCTTGGCAACACCTTCGCTGCACTGCCCTATCTCTCCTAACTTCTTGGCACCATGCAGTTCCTTTACCCTTCAGCCAAGATGGCTGTCAGCCACAAAAACACACATTTTAACTGTGCAGGGCCTCTGCTCTGTCACACAGATATACAGTACTGCCCTTTAAAAAAAAGTGTTATTAATATGGATGCAAAGACAGAAAACTGTGTTTGTAACTATGGCACGGAACCAGTTCTATTCTATATTCTATATTGTGATTGATGCAATGACGGAGCATTCAAATGGGGCCAATTTAGAATTTTAAATAAACAGCTTTTATTTTGTTTGAACTTCTGTTCTTAATGTTTTGGCTCTTGAAATATATGCATGATACATTAAACTGTATTTAATAAATAGGGTACATTTCTTTAATGCTATACTTTTCTTTTTTTAATTACGCTAAAACAAATGATAAACCTAATTTTCTTGTTTGTTTCTCAGAGTTATCTCTATTTGTTGTATTCCTGTTTTGAAGGCATTGCATACGTGTTTGCTCTTTATTAAGACCTACTCAGAGGAGGTTAGTCTGAAACTTGAAGGCAATCATTGCTGTGTCTTCAACATAAATCATGTGAAAATGTTAATGAGGCCACACCCTGGATGCTTGGCTGACAGCTTGCGGTTATGCTGGTGTTGAAACTCGGCACAAAGCAAGGCATCAAACTCACTTAACAGGGCTGTATGATTGCCCGTTTCTGGCAATTTAACACCACTTTACATTAGCATTAGTGATCAAAAGTGATAAAAATTGGGCCCAAAGTGTAAATGTATTTTGTAGACTGCAAACTGTATGTACAGCAATGCTTCAGTTTTGAGAATGTTTCCACGTTTCTTTATGTTGTACCAGCTATATTTTTTTATATGTTTGATTCACATTTATGCTGACAAGAAATATACCTAGAGAAATTTAAATCATCTTGATTGCTTGTTAGACTCCAACTGGGCATGTGCAGTTATATATATATATATATATATATATATATATATATATATATATATATATATATATATATATATATATATATATATATATATCTAAACGGAAAAGCCTTTTCTACTTTGAAAATTGACCACATTAATTTTTTTTTAAAACAATATAAAAACACTGATTAAAGGGGCTTGTTCACCAAGCTTTATGTTGTGTTTTTTTTAAGTCTGCTTTGATTAATTAAAATGTCAAACTTTATTTATATATTTTAAAAACATTCTTTAAATAACTCTAATGGAATATGGCCCACAAACTTTGCCGGGGGGTCCTTAAAAACGTAAGGAGTTTTCATCATGGCAAAAACATACAGATTTGAATCTGACACAGTTTAAACATGAACTTTCCTCCCAGGTTGACAAAGGAGAGAATACCTTCATGTTTTAAAACCTCTGGTCCTAAAGCCTGTTTATCATTGTTGAAGGCCTGAGCATCTGGGTACATGACATTACCTTGGAGCCAATCCAAAGCCCTTATAGTTGACTGCCTTCCTGCCAAATCTTGTGCTGCTGTAACTTAAAACCATCTGCCTCCCCCATGCTCCACAGACTGCCACAAGAGTGAGCTGCAGCCAGTGCAAGCTGAAGGAGAACGTCTCTCATGACCAAACAAAGAGCAGGGAAGAGTGCAGCCAGAAAGGTCCAAGTAGATGAGTTTGTGGCAGCCTTTCCCTGTGGCCAGGTACTGTAACCCTTTATCTGTGAACTTTAGACAACACCTTCAACAAGAGAAAAGAATAGATGTTTAAGGAATAATGTTCAGGTCTAACATGTTTGAAGTCTATGGTTTTCAAAAGCTGCAGACATGAGCTGAAATTAATATGCTGTATTTTTGGTAATAATTTGTAATGCAGGGAAGAGAGGATGGTACTAGCATACTGTAAATGATAAATCAGAAAATGCGTAATCTACATATTTGTATTCCTTTCAATAACTTCGCAAACTGGATTTTGCATGGAACGGTGTTTTAAGCTTATAGGCAGAATATCAAAGAAAGCAGGAAGTTCATTTTGTTTAGTTTTTTTGCTGAAGATACTTCTTGTTGAAGTTTTTATAAGCAGTTTGAAATGAGGGTTAACAGAGAAGAGGACCCTTCTGTATCAAAGGAAGCTGCTTCAGATTAGATAGGCAATTAACTGGAAGAGAGAGCTGCATCTGTTCTGTGAAGTGTTTAAAGTTGTTATGCACACCAGAACAAAAAATACTATTTTGCTCGGTGTTCTTTTCCAGTATTTGTTTTTCCCCCCACTGTCCATGTTTCTTTTTTTATGTTCCAACAAATAAGGATACAACAAAATTCAAAAGAATTTCTGGAGTCAGTGGAAAGTTGTTTTTTTCTTACAATCGCAAATGCCTTTAATTAATGCAGAGACTCTGTAAGCAAGGATGTTCTTCTACAGAAACTGAGCAGAGCTACAGAGCAATGTAAGCACAGTGTAACATTATTAAAAAATAATCAGAGACACTGCTTATTAAAATCAGCTTGCTGGTGTTAGGTAAGAGCTTATTTTAAGTCCAATCATGATAAAATGAAATAAGGAGTTCCCTTTTCTTTTTGGTTTGTTAACTCATTTCCTAACCAATTAAGTTTAGTATGTATTCAAAAGCTGCTATGCCTACTAGTGGTAGATGCTGGTAGGTGAGCTGAATTTAGCACAGTTGGGAAAGCTATATTATGCTCCAAAAAGACTGACAGCGCCAGGGAAGAAACTAATCATTTCAGTGAGGTCTATTCAGATGATCTAAACTGTGCCAGATCTAAATACTATAATTGGTTAAATATTAAATTAGGATCAAACCTGTCATTTTACTTACTTTTAAAGACAAAAGCAAATTTGAAATTATTTAAAACAAGAGCAGCATTTAGATCCGCCACTGTTTAGATCAATTGAATAAACACCAGTGTGTCTCACAGGGAAAACACAAACAGGATTAGTATGTAATTGTGTCATTTTCTGTAAGGTAACAAATGAATCAGTTACCTGTCAGTAAACTTTCATATACAGACACATTTTGGTTTATTCATGGAAAAAAAAGAACTAACAGCCCTCCAAAATCAGTCTCATGATTTCATCCTGAGGTCAAGAGGAATATTGTAACTTTAAATCAGGGATTAAAACTGGTAAATAATCTGACAGTCCTGCATTGTTATTAAACCTTCAATTATTTAAAATGATGTTAAGCTTTTCACTTACCAAATAAAACCAAAGATTGTTATTATACCCCTTAAAAATTGTACGCGCGCAGCAGCACAAAATACACAAAAAAATTATTTTGGACGGTTCTGTTTTATATTAAGACACATCTAGATAAATAAAATTAAAAAACGGTATGGAGCGACATTGTAATGCATCCTGCAGATTAGGTTGCTGTGGTGGAGTGTCCTGCCCCTTTATGTATAAGTGTTTTATGTTGTATGTAGTGTGTTAGTGTTGGTGTTTATGTATAAAATACACAGGATATAAATACGGGTTACGAGCACAAGTGTTTAAAATGTATATTGGTATTTAGGCACGAGTATTGCACAGCACTTCATGTGCAAATAAAATAATATGTGAGCACAGGGAATTGCACTTTTATTAATTCACGTGCAGTTGTACCGAGACTCCAATTCAATGATTGATTAACAATCGAGTCTCGGTACAGCTGTATAAAAGCTGCATGTTTTCACTCACTCAGGGTTGTGTGTTCCTGAGTGGAGAACGGGAGAGAAGGAGTTTTTGGGGGTTTTGAGAACAATTGCTACAGTGTGCTGGAAGTGCCAGCATGGTTCTTGTTTGTCTGTTCGTCCACTGTCTTGTTTAGTTTTGTCCGTTTTGTTTACCTTTTTATTTTGGCCTCAAGTACCTTGTCCTGTTTTGTGTGTTTTGTTTAAATTTTTTTGTTTATTATTATTTACAATAAAACCCTGGACGCCGTAGCGTCACAGATTCTCCGCCCTACCTTTTTGTTGTTCTTCGTCCTTCTTCTGGTCTGACGTCATCCCTACAAAGCCATCCTGTTCACAGTTGCACAAACTCCTTTAAGTTAAGTTTCCAATTAATTTTCTCCTTAAGTGTTTCTGAATTTTAAACGTGTTGCAATGTCATTAATTAAAGTCACTGCCGCCAGATATGGATAATTGAACTTAATTCCTATTGTGTTTTATGCAACTTTGCAAAGGCTTTTTTTTCCTGTAAAATGCACTGGAACTTGCCAAGGATGTGTTCAATGCCAGATAGCATTGCATAATGAATATCCCTTACTGAATCCATTTGGTAGGATGCACTTACCAGCTGGAGTACAGTAACTATTTTCTTATGTAACAAGAATAGTGTTTAATCTGTTCCAAGTGCAGCCCATGTGCCGCACATATGGAGCAGTCTACTTGTTCTGGCTTTTCATTTTTGCCATTGTGACAGAGATCGAATGACGCTTGGTGTTAGATCTCCTTCCCGACCGGTGAGGGCACTAGAAAGAAGGAACAGAGTAACCTTAAACAAATGGCGAGACAATTTATTCCGAAGGGTAAGTGGAAGTCGGCCATTTAGGAAAGGGGCGGAGCTACGGCACCCAAGCTCACTGACCCGGACGGTAAACGGCGTGCCATCTGAGGATTGGAGGAGCGGATGCACTCGTTAACCTAGGGGTCATGGGCGAGGGTATAAATAGGGGGGTGTGGCTTTGTGATCTGTTCCTTTGCATATGGTTAAGCCAAATAACCAGGAAGGAGCCCGTCTTGTTTATACGAAAAACCATGAGTGTTCTGCTTGTCTGTGTATTAACACTGTTTGTCTTGTGTGTCGTTTCTCACCAAGAATACTGAGCGCGATCCGGAGCTGCAGCTGCGGGCCAGCGTAAAACACGGATATCACCAATCTTGCACCGCGAGCACTAAAATCACGCACTGTCGGAATTGTGTCTGTGTTTTGTGTGGGTGAAAGGACTGGACTTTGGGTTACGGGTCAAACCCGTGGGATTATAATCAGAAATGATACACGCCGCTGTACCACTTCCAACATTATTATTATTTGCAGGTTTGCTATAAGGCTCTGGACATTGAATTAATTTAATAAACACCCTTGCACCTGTACATCATCGTCTGTGTCATTTATCCACTCTGCACTGCACTGACCTGCACGTAATCACCACTTTGCCACAGCCATGTACAAAGCCATGTACAAGCTTAAATGTTCATTTAGCAGATGCTTTTCTCCAAAGCTACTTACAGAGACTATGGGGTGAACTATGCATCCAACTGCTGCTGCAGTCTCTTACAATAGGATCTCAGGTCTAATTTATCATAATAATTGGTATTTGGTATTTGTATTACAGAATGTACTTACAATTACACTTGCACACAGTCCTGCAAATTTCTGTATTCACCTAGAAGACACAAGAAACAAAAAGCCATGTTATCCTTCGACCTGAGCTATTGAAAATGGCCTTGCTGGGATAGCTGGCAGCACTCAGGAATGGAATTACAAAATGTTACCCATTAATAATAACCCCCAAGACACCAGCCTCTGGAATGTGAACCTCTCTGAATTAGACCTAATTTTCAATAATATTGTGTCCCCTTTACTGACAGACTCCAATAAGATGATATTTTGTGTGTTTAGTTCAAAAGCAACAAGGTTTTTGGAACTGGAATAAAAGGTTTGTTGTGTGGTGTAGGAGGCACATTTCTCAAATGGCATATGTTAACAGTATATCTTGTAACAGTGATAATTGCAGTCAGATGTTTGTAACAATGTTTTGGTTTGTGGGTTCAGATTAAATGTCCTAAACTAGTAAATCGTGTGTATTAATTGTAAATCTTAACAATTTGTTACCAGTATTTTACTATGTTATACAGGACTATAAAATAAAAGTCATACAGGTGGGTTCCTATACAGGTACACTGGGTCAGCCTGTATTCTGACAAACAGAAGCACTCATTTTTAATATTTAATTAATAGTTTTGTGTTGTGTGTTTTTTTTTTTAAAGTAACACAGAGGGGCAGATGAATGATGAATTTTGGTACAGACATTGAACATAGCCGGTTGCTGTACCTATGTTGGCTTTGTAGTTGCTCATAGTTAAATTGCACATAATAGCTTCAATAGCGCCACTTTTGGAGAATTTATTTTTTCTTTTGCATAATTGTGTTACTCATGGCTTAGGCTGTGCCAGTACCAAATTCAGCATGTTCCATCAGCAAAGAAAGACTATTAACTGAATAGAAGATTCTCTGATATGGTTTATCCCAAATACTATTAGGATATCAGAGTTTTACATTGGTATTTGTTTTAAACATAATTGTTTCTTCTTTACAGGGAGTGCAGCTGCATCTCATCATTTCTTAAGACCTCACATTTCAGAGGGATTCCTTTGCCATTCCATCTATCACAGTTAACCGGAGCAAATGGATATCAGGATGCGAGTGGTTACTGTGTTACTGATCCTGTTCTTCTCCAGGTCTGCTGAATTCAGGAGGGCAAAAAATGGTGGTTTTAAAAGCAGAGTGAACATGGCAGTGCCCAGGGCCCTTAGGAGGAGTTCAGTTAAGCGGTTTGCTGCAGCCGAGTGCAAACAGTATTCTGAGCTCAATGAAAAATACCTGGACTGCCAAGACAGAAAGCTGACTCAGGTTTCAACTCACTGGCCTGAGGACATTCTCCATATGTTGCTGGCAAGAAACATGATCCGAAGGCTGGAGGATGACATGTTTGCAAGGTTTAAACATTTAAAAAGCTTGGATCTGCAGCAGAACGACATCTCAGTGATTGAAGAGCGAGCCTTTGCAGGTTTAAATAAATTGACAACGCTGTTGCTTCAGCATAACCGGCTGCAGGTGGTTACTGAGGATGTGTTTATCTTCCTACCTCAGCTCAAGTACATGCGCATCTATGAGAACCCTTGGGATTGTAACTGTGAGCTGGACAGCCTCGTCAGAAAGCTTCAAGTCCCAAGCAATCGGAACCTAGGAAACTATGCAAAATGTGTCTGGCCCAAAAATCTAAAAGATCAAAAATTAAAGAAGATAAAGCCGGAGTTGTTATGCCCAGAGTTGGAAGGGATAGAACCAAATGAGCCACAAAATCAGGTTCTTGGCCCTGCTTTTGTCATCAAAGAGGTTGATTCCACAACGTGCCATACCTACATGTTCCCCACCATTCTACTAGACTGCCACAACAAAGGTTTGTCTATATTATGTTTATACTTTACATTGATTTTGTTATTGAGATTTTTTTTTCACAATACCAGTACACACTATAAATAATATTTTGCTCTTTAAATATAATACTTCAATCTTTGATGTACAGCTCTGCACATGTGTGTGTGTGTGCACGTATGAGTTTGGTGGCTGGTGGCCATCTTGGTGAACGAACAGCCTGGAATCAGGATAGCCACCATTTGCAGTGCCACGTGGTTTTGATTGTTTAATTGTTTGAGTGAATGTGTTGTCGGAGAGTGAAGAGAGAAAGAGAGAGAGGGCAAGAGAGAGGAAAAGAAGAAAGAAATAAGTGGAGGGGATAGCCAAAGTGTGTGTGCTGTTTTGTTTATTTTATTTTATTTTTTTTCACCTGCAGTTTAATGCTGGTCAGTAGGAGGCACTATCCCACTCCTTACACCACATATTGTATAGCTCCCTGATATTAATTTATATGATACGCGATTTAGCAATAGGGCTGAACAGCCATATATATATATATATATATATATATATATATATATCTATATCTATTATATATATAGATATAGTATCTATAGATATAGATATAGATAGATATATATATATATATATATCACACAGTACCAGTCAAAAGTTTGAGTACACCTGCTTGAAACCAGGTTTTTCATGATTATCTATGCTTTTAACTGTATAAACTTGTCTATAAACACTTAATATTACTATATGATACATGTACTTATATAAGCTGATAATCATAAGTGAACAGCATTCAAAAATGTTATTTTTAAATGAAAATGTAAATCTTGTCAATTTTAATGAAATGGTCACCCAGAGCAAGGGGATTTTAGTCTGAAGCCCAAGTCAGTTAAGTCTGAAATGTGTATAACACGGTGTTCGAACACTGGCCTAAGTATAAAAGTGTCTTTGTTAGATGTTCTCTGAATTAACTAGCATGTTACCTAATTAACCTTTTGTCACCAATTATTGTAAACAGGTGAGGGTCCATGATTACTATAAATATAGGTAGCATAGGCACAAGTTTGTCATTCCTGAATGCAAGGGAGCAGAAAATGGCAAAATACGCTCAGTTAAGCAAAGAAAAAAGACAGTCTATAATTACTTTAAGAAATGAAGGTCAATCTTTAAGACAAATCGCAAGAACTTTGCAAGTGTCTGTAACTGCTGTGGACAAGACCATCAAATGATTTGAAGAAACTGGCACTCATGAGGACTGAACAAGGTCAGGCAGGCCAAGGGTGACCTCAGAAGTCTGCAAAACTGGTGATTAACTGCCCCTGAAATACAAGCTCAGCTAAATGCTACTAGAAGTACAGATGTTTCAACATCAACTGTTCAGAGGAGATTGCGTAAAGCTGGCCTAACTGAAAGAATTGCTGCCAAGTAACCATTGTTAAGAGTGCAGAATAAGAGGAAGAGACTTGCCTGGGCCAAAAAACACAGAAACTAGATGTTTGAGCAGTGAAAGTCGGTCTTATGGACCCGATGACACAGAGAGGGTGAGCTTATGAGTTCTGCATATGTGGTTCCCACTGTCAAGCATGGAGGAGGCAGTGTCATGGTCTGGGGTTGCTTTGCTGGTGACAGAGTTGGTGATCTTTACCAAGTCCATGGCAAGCTCAACCAGCATGGCTATCATAGCATACTTCAGAGGCATGCCATTACATCAGGATTACGGCTAGTTGGGCAGTCCTTCACTCATCAGCAAGATAATGACCTGAAACACACCTCAAAGTTGTGCAAGAACTATCTGGACAACTCAATCTAATGATTGAGTGGCTATTTTGAGGAATCCAAGATTTAGAGATAATTTTCAGTTTTCTTGAACATTGCTTTGATAAACCTTATGTTTTGTTTTGTATATTGTAACATGCGTTTTCATTTTCAAGTATTTACAGAAATGTATACAATGTAAAACATTGTCAATTCTGAAAAAAACCTAGTTTCCAGCAAGTGTACTCAAACTTTTGACTGGTACTATATATATATATATATATATATATATATATATATATATATATATATATATATATATATATATATATATATAGACACACACACACACACACACACCACCAAAATTATTGGCACCCTTGATAAAGATGAGCAAAAAAGGCTGTTTAAAATAAACAACACAGGTAATGAGTTCCTTAAGACTGAGATGTACTTAAAAAAATAGAATGTTAATGCAGATTTCATTTTGCTTGACTTTATTTATAAGAATCTTTAGGGGTGCCAATAATTTTGACACCTATCTTTTTGAGAAAAAAAAAATATTACTTGTTAAAAATAAACGTTTTCTCTGAGCAATTGCATTAGTATAAAATAATACAGTTTTCCCATATTTTTGAGCATAAAATATAACTCATTACTTGTGTTGTTTATTTTATATATATTTATTATATATACACACATACACATAGTATAATGCCAGCATTGTTCTTCTCATTTCTGATATTGTAATTTACATTACCGATTGCCAGTGTGGCAAACTTATGTTTTAACTTGCCAGGGAACCACTGCAACCATTGCATAGATTGAAGACTAGGTCAAATTGCTAAATATCTTTAATTTTTGTAAATCTAAAAATAAAAAATAAAAGTTTAGGTTAGGTTGTTAATTATCAATTTTTCCTCTTATGTGGAAAATATTTTTGACTGTATAAAATATTTAATGACATATATAAGACTAATTAATTTTAAACATATTATTAAAATCTACAGTGACTCTCAAAAGTGTTCACCCGCCTTGGGCTTTTTTTTTATTGTGTTACAACGTAGAATCAAAATGGATTTAATTAGGAGTTTTTGCCACTGATTCACACAACAAGTCCATAATGTCAAAGTGAAAAATAAAATCTACAAATTGTTCTAAATTAATTACAAATATAAAACAGAAAATAATTGAGTATAACTAAAATAACTAACTAAGTATTCACTCCCTTGAGTCAGTATTTGGTAGAGGCACCTTTGGCAGCAATTACAGCCATGAGTCTATTTGGATAAGTCTCTACCAGCTTTGCACATCTGGACACTGCAATTTTTGCCCATTCTTCTTTGCAAAATTGCTCAAGCTCCGTCAAGTTGGATGGGGACCTTTGGTGAACAGCAATTTTCAACTATTTTCACATATTCTCAATTGAATTGAGGTCCGGGCTTTGACTGGGCCACTCCAGGACATTGACCTTTTTGTTTTTAAGCCACTCCAGTGTAGCTTTGGCTGTATGTTTGGGGTCATTGTCCTGCTGGAAGATTAATCTTCTCCCAAGTCCCAGGTCTCTTGCAGACTTCAGCAGGTTTTCCTCCAGAATTTCTCTGTACTTTGCTGCATCCATTTTGCCCTCTATCTTTACGAGCTTTCCAGGCCCTGAAGCAGAGAAGCATCCCCATAGCATGATGCTACCACCACTATGCTTCACAGTATGGATGGCCGTCTCAGGATGATGTGCGGTGTTAGGCTTGCGTCAAACATAGCACTTAGCGTTGAGGCCAAAAAGCTCTATTTTGGTCTCATCAGACCATAGAATCTTCTTCCACTTGGTCTCAGAGTCTCCTACATGCATTCTGGCAAACTAGTAGAGATGTGATGTGTTTTTTTCAACAATGGCTTTCTTTTTGCCACTCTCCCATAAAGGTCAGTTTTGTGAACCACACAGGCTATTGTTGCCATATGCACAGTGTCTCCCAGCTCAGCCGTGGAAAACTGTAACTCCTTTAGAGTTGCCATAGGCCTCTTGGTGGCCTCCCTGACTAGTGCCTTTCTAGGCCGGATACTCCGTTTCTGAGGACAGTCTGTTCTAGACAAATTCATAGTTGTGCCATATTCTCTCCCTTTCTTAATAATGGACTTACTGTGCTCCGGGCAATATTCAATGCCTTGGAAATTTTCTTATATCCTACCCCAGATTGGTGCTTTTGAAGAACCTTATTCCGGATTTGCTTTGAATGTTCCTTCATCTTCATGATGCAGTCTTGGTTACAGAGATGGGAGGGGCTCCACCATTTCCAGTTCCATCGGGTGATGCCGTGCTTACAGCCAACAAGGCAGGAGCTCAAGCGTCTAGTGACCAAGAGGGGAAAGCCTGTGCGTCCAGTGCCCAGGAGGGGAAGCCCGAGCTTCCAGAACCTATGAAGGAGAATCCAGAGAGGGAGCCGTACTGGTGGTGTCTGGATTATGGAGAGGCCGACCACCCAACATCCCGCTGCCCAGACCAAGCAACCAAGATGGAACTGCACTAGGTTTCACTGCAAAAGGGAGAAGCCCTGCCATCGCCACAGAGAAAGAGAAAGGCCCCGCTGTCTCCAGCGCTGAGGGAAGACTGCCATTCTCGCTCCCGCCTCTGCCACCAGAGGGAGATTGGCCACTGTTCCCTCCTCCACCACTAGAGAGAGATGGGCTGCTGGTCCCGCTTCCACCATCAGAGGGGGTGGAACCATTGCCGTCCCGAGAGCCAGAGCTGCCTTTACTTCCACCACCAGGGGGCGAGGAGCAGGAACTACCTCTACCACCACCACCAGGGGGAGTAGCAAGAGCTGCCTCTCCCTTCAACAGAGAAAAGACCAGAACAGACTGCTGAAGGGAGCACTGTGGAAAACAGCCTGGCCGCAGATGCCGCGAAGAGGGCCAGCACCGCTGCAGCCACTGCCAGAGTGGCCAACCCCAGCTCCATGACTGTTCCTAACTCCATCACCAAGCGAAGACAGGGAGCAAATGCTGCCCCCTCCTTGGCCTGAGGCTCCCGTTCTCTCGTCGACACCATCTCCCGAAGGTCCGGAGCTGTCACTGTCGTAGGCTCCGGAGCTGTTGCGTTGGAGGGTCTGCTCCAGCCATCACCTCCTGAGGAATTGCTCCTGCACCTGTCCTGCACCGCCTGGGGAGGCTTGCTCGCCGCTTCCTGGGGTCGCCTGCTCGCCGTCGTCGAGGGATGTAAGTTTACTGCCTGGGGATGTCTGTTTGTCGCCGCCTAGGGGTCTTTTAGTGCTGCTGTTGCCGCCTCTGCAGCCAAGAAGCATGCTGTTATTGCCTGCGCAGTCAGGCTGGTTCTCATCATCTGGGGGTCTTTTGCTGCTGACTCCCAGGGATTTGTTATTGCAGGCACCCGTAGCCCCATGGGTGATTATGTTCCTGTGGCAGGATGTAAACCATGACTTTTGGGACTTTAAGGGGGAGGTGGTCATTAGTGCCATGTGTGCTGTGCACAAGGTTGGGGGAGGGGGCGAGTGTGAGTGCCCGCCCCTTTATTAATGTATATATTATTTATTAAGAAAAAAACTAGCGCCATTAATTTTCAACAAAGGTAATCGTTGTGTTTATTTTTGTATTTTGTGAAAACCTTTATGTTTGGCCCTTTTGTTTTTGTGTTATTTAATTTTATAAATATCAGCACACTTTTGCCCCGCAAGCCCTTTTTGTTTGTGTACTTTCTGGTCTGACATCACCTCCACAAGCCAGCCTGTCGTGAATAAATATTATTAAACAATCATTCATAAAAAGTGCTTGTCAAAAGTGAACTTCAGATGATAAGAACTGATAGCTTTCTTTTTGTAGAGGTCCCTACACTGGTGGCGCTGGAAAGGTCAACATGTATGATTATACTGCTATAGGGTCTACAAAGCCAGACAGAACAATTAGGATAAACAAGTATTGCCTTTTAAATGTCATTAAATGCATGTCTGACAACTTGTATTCTTTAAATGTAATAATTTAAATAACGTTGTTAAAACCACAAAACTCCCCATTCACACATTTAACATCATAGTAGATTAATTAATGCTCTACTGTTCAGTGGTACAGAATACGATTTGACCAAAAGTCTTAAATTAGAAATGTGCTTCAGGGAATGTATTTCTTTCCTGCCAGTGAAAGTAAAGAATAATATATAATGTAAACATGTTCTTCGTTATAGCAACCTATGTTCTTCATTATATTAAGTCTTTGGAAACTGCTCTGAGTAGGTGACCACACAAGATGATTAACCTGTGGGGTACAGAGTTGGGGAGTTGATGGCTTTGGCCTCAATGCCTCAGGACAGGCATATCATCTTGTACCGCTATCTCTCTCTATGAATACTTACTTGCAGTTCGCACACACCTTGGGAATATACCAAAAGATCCTGCCAACATGTGCAGCTCGAGCAGAATTGATTGGACAAGAATCTGGAATTTAAAATTAAGAAAACCCTGTCCTCAACCCAGCAACAAGTGCCAGTACAGTAACTTGCAATATTAATATATATTGCTATATTAACTATCTGCGGCTGTTTAGATATTTAAAAATAGATTAATAAAATAGACTCCCTGACATGATACAGTATCCCAGCATGTGCACAAGATTGTTTTTCAATAGTATCCAGTTAAAGAATGCCAACAGGACATCTTTACATTATTCATAAGCTCAGAACATAATGGTTCTTGTGTTCTCTCCATTCAACCCTGAAATAGAAGCTGACATTAGAAAAAGACCCCCCCCCCCCCCATAAATCAAGACTTACAAATGAAAGAATCCCTGTTCTCATGAATCATGTATTCAAATATACAGATACTTTGTCCAGAGTGGGGGAGGGGAGGATACTGAAGATGTTCTTTCTCAATTTAAATAATTTAGGTTTTAAAAATGATTATTAGCAACAACATTTTATAAAACCATGGTGGTTCCAATTGAACATTGGAGGGTATTTTTTAAGAACCAAACAATACACACACCATTTACAAACAGTCAGTGATGAATAGTGAAGGTCATCCTATTCCTGCCTGGTTCCCCATAGCAGGATTAATGGGTTCACAAATGTCATTAATTTTTTTACCCTTAGGTTCCTCTCTCTGCCGAGTTATTTTAAGTGCATTTCCAGACCTGCTGGCTATTAGACATGTTTAATTGGTATTGTGACACCATGTTACATATTAACTAACTCACTGGGAAAACACACATGCATGACTATACTTGTTAAAGACATTGTGACATTGTAACATTGTGTATTCTACTTTCACAGATCTGAAGAAAGTTCCAGCTGACATCCCAACAGATGCTGTTAAAATTGACCTCTCTGGAAACAAAATCAAACATCTAAAGTCCAAGGAATTTGTTGGACTGAAGGACTTGAAGATATTGAACCTTAGCAGTAATGCCTTAGAACACATTGACACAGGTATGCAAAGTATACACCGCTCTGCTTCAGTTTAGAGTTTTTAATTATCCACATTAGATGTTGCTGCACCTTTCTATATTACTGCAAAAGTGTAAGTTAATTGAAAAATAATCAAAGCAGCAGAAAAGCTTGTGTAAAATTATCTTTTTAGTTCCAGCATTTGCAATGTCATGAAAAACTAACTTACTGTTAACATATATCCTCACTTGATTTGACGAATGAAAATAAAATGACAAACAATAAAAAACAAACAATATTAACATTTTATAGAACAACATTGTTAATGGCCTTTAGTGAGCCAGAAGCCAATGAATCAAGTCTGTCACTGAGAAATGAAGCACAACCGTCCACTTAGATAAACACATGCACGCTCAGATAAACAATGCCCTCTGTTTCTTGCCTGGCCCTTAGCTAAACATATAGTTATGAGACTAACAAAAACTATACTTTTACTCTATTTTTATATTATTTACTTTTAAGACTCTTGAAGGACAGATGGACTCAGGATAGTATCAAATCACTTACCAAATATTACATCTAAATTTGAGAGGCAAAGTAATAAAAAAAAAAAGGTTGCATGTTGTACACCACTTTGAAGCCTGTTGCTAGATTTCATTGCTTAGATCATACTGGTACATGAGATCATTGCTATAACTGTATTGTACATGCACCCCAGATTCTGAACCGTATCATCATCATCCCCTTCATACACCAAAAAAAACCCTTTTAAAAGGGTTAAATTAAAAAAAAAAAAAAAATGTGAAGCCTTATGTGCTGATTGTGACTGTCAATCCAATCAGAATGCAAAAGAACATTTTCTTTGTATATATATATATATATATATATATATATATATATATATATATATATATATATATATATATATATATATATATATATACACAGTGCCTTGCAAAAGTATTCAGACCCCTGACCAATTCTCTCATATTACTGAATTACAAATGGTACATTGAAATTTCATTCTGTTTGATATTTTATTTTAAAACACTTAAACTCAGAATCAATTATTGTAAGGTGACATTGGTTTTATGTTGGGAAATATTTTTAAGAAAAATAAAAAACTGAAATATCTTGCTTGCATAAGTATTCAACCCCCACACATTAATATTTGGTAGAGCCACCTTTCGCTGCAAATAACAGCTTTAAGTCTTTTGGGGTAAGTATGTACCAGCTTTGCACACAGTGTCTAAGTGATTTTGGCCCATTCTTCTTGGCAGATTTGCTCCAGGTTGTTCAGGTTGGTTGGACGACGCTTGTGGACCACAATTTTCAAATAGTGCCACAGATTCTCAATGGGATTGAGATCAGGACTTTGACTGGACCACTGTAGGACATTCCAATGTTGCTTTGGCCTTGTGCTTGGGATCATTGTCCTGCTGAAAGGTGAATTTCCTCCCAAGCTTCAGTTTTTTAGCGGACTGAAGCAGATTCTCTTGCAGTATTTTCCTGTATTTTGCTCCATCCATTCTTCCTTCAATTGTAACAAGATGCCCAGTCCCTGCTGATGAGAAGCATCCCCATAGCATGATGCTGCCACCACCATACTTCACTGTAGGGATGGTGCGTCTTGAGGCATGGGCAGTGTTAGGTTTGCACCACACATAGCGCTTTGAGTTTTGGCCAAAAAGCTCCATCTTGGTCTCATCTGACCACAAAATCTTTTCCCACATCGCAGCTGGGTCACTCTCATGCTTTCTGGCAAACTCCAGACATGCTTTCAGATGGTACTTTTTGAGTAATGGCTTCTTTCTTGCCACCCTCCCATACAGGCCAGTGTTATGCAGAGCTCTTGATATGGTTGACTGGTGCACCATTACTCCACTCCCAGCCACTGAGCTCTGTAGCTCCTTCAAAGTGATTGTTGGCCTCTCTGTGGCTTCTCTCACAAGTCTCCTTCTTGTTTGAGCTCTGAGTTTTGAGGGACGACCATTTCTTGGCAGTGCCTGGGTGGTGTGATGCAGCTTCCACTTCCTGATTATTGATCCAACTGTGCTCACTGGGATGTCCAAACACTTGGATATTATTTTGTACCCTTTCCCTAATCTATGCATTTGTATTACTTTATCTCTAACTTCTGTAGAATGCTCTTTGGTCTTCATTTTCCTTCAGATTCACAGCCTTACCAATGATCCTTCTACAGTGGGGTTTTTATCCAGAAAATGTGACAGCAACTTTAATGGTTCACAGGTGGAGGCCAATGGTAAGGTAATTGTGTCCTCGTTAGGGCAATTTCTTTCATCGGTGCAAACTGGGAGCTTCCACAGCACAGGGGTTGAATACTTATGCAAACAAGATATACCAGTTTTTTATTTTTCTTAAAAATATTTCCCAACATAAAACCAATATCACCTTACAATAATTGATTCTGAGTTTCAGTGTTTAAAAATAAAATATCAAACAGAACGAAATTTCAATGTACCATTTGTAATTCAGTAATATGAGAGAATTGGTCAGGGGTCTGAATATTTTTGCAAGGCACTGTATATATATATATATATATATAATATATATATATATATATATATAATATATATATATATATATATATATATATATATACACACACACACACACACACACACACACACACACACACGATGAACATTGAAAATGTTGTCGGCCAAGGTTGGACTGATGTTGACCATAATGATCTAAGTTTAAGTGATAGCAAGTCCCCTGTTATCTGAAAAATAGGTTCAACAGGTTACATTTAAGAAATGATTTCATTAGCTATTATCCCTGTTACTGTCAAGATGAATATAGTTCCAAACTTCCTCCATTCTTTTAAATGTAGTTTTGAATGTTCCAGGTAATTTTATTATTTTCTTATTTAACAGAATTCCCTGGATTCAAAGTCATTAGGGGTCTATGATTTTGTCTAATTTTCAAAATTATTGGTTGCACTGGTTATATTCCAATGGACCTGGACTTTTAATTCAGCTTTAAATGTTCTGATTTCTGATTGTTTTTTAATATAATTCAATGTTAATTCAATTCAAAATTCTCATTTCACCAACTGTATCTGTGACACATGTAAACAAGCATTTGCCTCTCTCTTACAAACACTGTGCATTTCTCTAAACAACCTTTCCTGTTTTATGTGGATTCAGACTTCCTTCTTTTCCATAGGCATCTTTAACGTTCTCTGTCTCTCTCTTTTCCCTTCTTTTTGCCTTTCCCTCCTCTTACTATGATTTTACCCTTTTATAGTGCTGGACCAATAACATACACCAACAAACTGTAGAATAGTGCAATCTAATTTCACAAGATGCACAAAGAACAATATACTTGTCATGCATAAAGCTGCACAGTTGTTACTATTTTTGTAATTATAAAATTGTTAAACAAACATACAATTTAAAACACAAAACACATAATTTAGTAAACTTGTTGCTTTTTCTAACAGTTGCCTTTTCAGGTCTTCTGAAATTGAGAGAACTGGACCTGTCAAATAATGTCTTACATTACATTGAATATGGAGTATTAGAGGATCTCTACTTTGTCCAAAAGCTGTGGGTGGGAAATAACCCTTGGAGATGTGATTACAACATTCATTACCTGGATTACTGGCTGAAACATCACCGCAGCGTGGAACACACTGGCCTGATTTGCAAGACACCGGAGGAGTTTAAAGGCTGGTCTGTATACAACTATGTTAAAAGTTACAACGAAGAATGCCCCAAAGATAAACTGATATCACTGACCGAAACAACTCAGGACGACAATGCAGATGCAGAAGAAGTGGAAGAAGGACAGTTCAATCAACCACAGCATTTAATTGGACCAAAAGAGCAAGATATGTACACATTTATCAGATTAACATAATTATACATTTTAGACAACATGTAAGGTTGATTTCCAGCTTTATTTTTAGTTGTGCAACTTTTAGAAATATTCTAATTCAGTCTATATCAGATAGCAATCTGATTCCTATTTGTTTTCCAATTTACTCTTTACTTTATTTTCACTAAAACTAGAGTTAAAGGCTGTTTTTTTGTTGTAATTTGTACTACACCGTATGCATAAAAAAGAATATTTGATTTTTGTCATATTTCATGTTGTGCTGTTGGTTTTAAAATTCTATATATATATATATATATATATAATAAACACACACACACACACACACACACACACACACACACACACACACACACACACACACACACACACACACAACTGTGCAAAAGTTTTAGGCAGGTGTGAAAAAATGCTGTAAAGTAAGAATGCTTTCAAAAATAAACATGTTAATAGATTATATTTATCAAATAACAAAATGCAAAGTGAGTGAACAGAAGAAAAATCTAAATCAAATTCATATTTGGTGTGACCACCCTTTGCCTTCAAAACAGCATCAATTCTTCTAGGTACACTTGCACAAAGTCAGGGATTTTGTAGGCACATAGTCAGGTGTATGATTAAACAATTATACCAAACACGTGCTAATGATCATCAATTCAATATGTAGGTTGAAACACAATCATTAACTGAAACAAAAACAGCTGTGTAGGAGGAATAAAACTGGGTGAGGAACAGCCAAACTCAGCTAACAAGGTGAGGTTGCTGAAGACAGTTTACTGTCAAAAGTCACACACCATGGCAAGACTGAGCACAGCAACAAGACACAAGGTAGTTATACTGCATCAGCAAGGTCTCTCCCAGGCAGAAATTTCAAGGCAGACAGGGGTTTCCAGATGTGCTGTCCAAGCTCTTTTGAAGAAGCACAAAGAAACGGGCAACGTTGAGGACCGTAGACGCAGTGGTCGGCCAAGGAAACTTACAGCAGATGAAAGACATATTATGCTTACTTTCCTTCGCAATCAGAAGATGTCCAGCAGTGCCATCAGCTTAGAATTGGCAGAAAATAGTGGGACCCTGGTACACCCATCTACTGTCCGGAGAAGTCTGGTCAGAAGTGGCCTTCATGGAAGACTTGCGGCCAAAAAGCCATACCTCCGACGTGGAAACAAGGCCAAGCGACTCAACTATGCACAAAAACACAGGAACTGGGGTGCAGAAAAATGGCAGCAGGTGCTCTGGACTGATGAGTCAAAATCTGAAATATTTGGCTGTAACAGAAGGCAGTTTATTTGCCGAAGGGCTGGAGAGCGTTACATGAATGAGTGTCTGCAGGCAATAGTGAAGCATGGTGGAGGTTCCTTGCAAGTTTGGGGCTGCATTTCTGCAAATGGAGCTGGGGATTTGGTCAGAATTAAATGTTCTGCTCAATGCTGAGAAGTACAGGCAGATACTTATCCATCATGCAATACCATCAGGGAGGCATCTGATTGGCCCCAAATTTATTCTGCAGCATGACAACGACCCCAAACATACAGCGAAATTCATTAAGAACTATCTTCAGCATAAAGAAGAACAAAGAGTCCTGGAAGTGATGGTATGGCCCCCACAGAGCCCTGATCTCAACATCATTGAGTCTGTCTGGGATTACATGAAGAGAGAAAAGCAACTGAGGCTGCCTAAACCCACAGAAAAAGTGTGGATAGTTCTCCAAGATGTTTGGGACCTACCTGCCAAGTTCCTTCAAAAACTGTGTGCAAGTGTACCTAGAAGAACTGATGCTGTTTTGAAGGCAAAGGGCGGTCACACCAAATATTGATTTGATGTAGATTTTTCTTCTGTTCACTCACTTTGCATTTTGTTAATTGATAAATATAAACTATTAACATGTCTATTTTTGAAAGCATTCTTACTTTACAGCATTTTTTCACACCTGCCTAAAACTTTTGCAAAGTACTGTGTGTGTGTGTGTGTGTGTATATATATATATATATATATATATATATATAAATCTCCGGTACTTTTAGAACCAGTTCAATAATATCTAGCAGTATATTATAAGTAGGACTTCCAGATGTTCAATAACAGAAGTCAGGCAGCTCTTTAAAACAAACAGATTCAGTACCTGGTAACGGTGAAATCTTGGTAAAATACAAACTAGGTTGCAAAATGGTATCAACTTGATTTTAGTCTCTATATAACAAGTGCTGTAAAACCATTAGAATTTGCTGCTTATGAAAATCTTGGAATCTTGTCTGTTTTGGATACGTTTTAGGAGCTTATGGAGTCCTGCAAAATATGTATTTAACCAACTCTCCTTGCACCTCTCCTTTCGCTCATCTCTTATCTCTTATTCATACTGGCCTCGGTCAGTCATTTTTACAGCAATGCAGCTCATTACATATGCAAGGTTTACTGAGTTGCTTGATGTAGAACAGATATTGTCACAGTAAAGTATGGGTAGCATTTTTAATACTTAATATTTTGAATGTTTCAAGCCAATGGGAGTTTGTTAACAATATTGTGTAAAACCTTTATGCCATCACACTCTGAGATTAAATATACAGTTATTCACATTCTGTTCATATGCTAACAAAATTATTGATTTCATTCAGTTCAAAAGATTCATGTGGATTCAAATATTCATTATAAATCTTTAAATGAAACAGACTTTGAGATGATTTCTTGAGAAAGAGTGATAGTGACGCTGTATGTCATGCTGTTACATTTTAATCAAATCAAAAAACACACCACCTGTTTTAGATTTCCAGGACATTGTTCTTTTAGTGTCAAGTTCATCCGATAGGAACCGAGTAATAGCATCAACACGGAACTTAAATGGAAATATACATTTAAATCATTTTGGCCTGGACTGGTGAGTAAATGAGTCAATAACATTTTTCTAATTGATTTCTTAAAAGGCATATCACTTAGCATTACTGACGAATGGACAACTGGAACAGGCCTAAAGTACTTGCACTGCTAGCCTTAGCTCATTTCTCTGCCTAATACACTGTAGCCTATCTAGTGCACCAAGTTCCAAATAGACTGCTTGCCAAGCCTAACTGAAAAGGTAACAGTTTTATCAGATATGATTCAGCTTGGCTACTTTTACACTTCACACAGCCAAAATCTGCCACATGAGAAAAGAAAAACTGGCAGGATAAGCAACAACATGTTTTAAATTCCTAATAAAGCTAAATCTATACAGAAGATCTCTTCTTTTTTCAGGGGTTTGGTAGAGAAAAGGGGCAGCGGTACCATGGAAACATCACCCAGAAGAAGCATCCCCTGCCAACCCAACAGAGGAGAACTGACACAGATAAAACAGAAAAAAATAGCAACAGCACCTAGATGATCCCCACTGTCCTGCATTAACTCCAGTAACAGCCCTGTATTACTTTGAAAGAGTGTACTCAAATAGCATCAAACCTATACTACTCATTATTTAAAGTGTTTGTAAACATTTATTTGGACTTTATGATGAAACACATAGTGAAATAATCATGAAAAGTTTAATCAATTCTACAAATAATTTCAGAACCAATTAAACCTCAAACCAGGTCCATGTTCTTCGTTGCTGGCTAACTGAGATAGCCGGAAAACTCTCAGGATAACTTGGCAGAAGTCTGGCTTTTTTCGTTCCTCGAAGCAAGCTTAAAGTCTAGCCGACTAAGTTACCATAGCAACACATCCTTAATCTTAAACCTGCTCCAGCGCAGGCTAACTTAATGTTAGCTGGATCTGTGTATAAAAACTCGTACTTCTACCCCATGAAAGCACTTGACACACCCCTCTAAAATGGCAGCGCCCTTCCTTACAGATCTTAGATGATGATCAGTTAAAAACTGAAAAAAGCACATACTGGTACTTAGTGTTATCATGGACTATATGTTCTTCTGCAGAAAAGTCAAACTGAACAATGAACAACTCAGTGCCATTGAGAAAGAATGTACCAACATTGTTATTTGTATATGTGCTAAGCTTTCAGATTAAACATTTCCACATAGTGTGAGAGGATCTGAAGTTTGAACTATTGCTTTTCCCCTCAATTGTTGTTTCTTATCTGCATCAAACAACCCTGAGTGCTGAAACACAAAAGGGTCAGTTTAATAAATACCGTACCTTAGTTAAATCAACAATGGGCTTTTTATTTAAGTTTTAGTTTTTACAAAGCTAATTTTAAAACATTTTCAGACAAAGTGTTCTACTAGACACCAGGGAGACAGAGACAGAAAACAGAAGGCTGACAGAAGCTTACTGTACTCCAAAGGGAACTACTCTGGCTTATTATTTTCCAAGATTGACACACTTGAGTGCATCGTGCTATGTCAGCGATGTCTAGGAAACTGAAGATCTGTAAGTCAGTTGACAAAAGTCTTCAACTATAACTCGAGCAACATACACTCCTAATATTGACGTGCATATTTTTGACAATTCTATATAGTATAACAGCTGCAATATAAAACCAAAGGGTTCTAAAGGGTTCTGTAGCAATTGGAATTCCCCAATCCCCTGCTTCATACTTAGGACACTTACAGTATAGAGGCCCCTTTATAAGTAACTATTCTGATGTTCAATATAGAAGAATGGTTCTAATGAAACCAGGAAAAAGCTTTAAAAAAAATGGAAAATGCTTCACCAAGAATTACCAAACAGTAACTATAGGAAAGATTAAATAAACACTTATAGCTGCCAAAAAGGTTTAGTACACAATTGTCAATTTCATCCACCGTAACATTTAACCTGCAATTTACTACATCAAACAAATTCCAATTAGGAATGCATAAAATACATATAACTGAAAATTAATCAGATGAATTACATTTTGGTTGTTTCTCACATTCATCGAATTCAATCGAATGCCCATCCATATTGTACAGTAATATAATGGCAACTTTTACCAAACTACTTATCAGTTCAATATGACGACTTAATACATGCGGCTTGCCACACATTGTATCACATATCAGGTAGGCCACTTTCACTATGTAGATAGCCTTTTACAGGGTTGCTTTCATCCAGAGCACACATCACTAACAGCATACATGTATTCATGAAGGAACAGTGGATTTAGTAGCAACAGTAAAGTTAGCATCTAGGAGCCTACATATTTTCTAGAACAGGGGTAGGCAACCCTGGCCCTGGGGTGCCACAATCCTGCAGGTATCGCTTAATCATCAATTGCTAAATACCTGGAACACATGGTAATTCTGACCAATTAAGCCAATTATTGACTCAATTAGGGCTTGAGGAAAACAAAAAACACAAGCGTCTGTGGCACTCCAGGACCAGGGTTGCTTACCCCTATTCTAGAATACCTACTGTTGTAATTTGTAATTTCAGTTAACTGTAGCACATGATGCACACAACTTAAGTTTCATTGTGTATTACAGCACTCAGGTATCTACAATGTGGTTCCTAGTTTGTTTGTTTGTTTTATTTAGTGTTTTTGTCACATACTATTGGGAAGGATGAATCTTGGCAAACCACTTGTTTTACATGATGGATATTCTCAGCCAATTATTTAAAGTGGTTGGAAAATGATGTTTTGTTCAGCTCTCGCAGCAAGTGTACAAGTCCCCTGATAAAGACTATTCAAAGTTGTATGTATCATCTTACAGAATACATAAAAATTAGTTTGTTAGCCTTTAGCTTTTTTTTTTTTTTAAACAAGCTAGTTTCCCAATTCAACATTTTAATCACTTCTGAAAAAGCACCACAGTTTTAAAAACTAAAAATAGCACTGGCAATATTAAAATATAAACACAAAGGACCTTGTCCATATATAGTAAAAAGATTTTGTGCAGGCATATTTTTACAGCATGATGTATTATACATATCAAATATAAATAGCCACAGTGGTTTAGATTCCTTTGGCCAAGCACTTATAAACTCAAAGATGTATTTATTGTAATTGGATTACAATATCTCCTTTGGCTTCTCAAGGCAATTATTCTAACTGTCTTAATAACAAAACACAGTGCAAGCATCCATTTAAGAATGCTCCCTCATACAGTAGGCCTCCAATGCAGTGTGGCATGGTGAACAAGAAGCATTATCCTGATTTTAAGTTCTTCTCTTTCTTCAACATATTTATTTTGCAGAGCACCGTCAAATTCCCTCTTTAAACAACAGAAACTTGCCATTGGCTCAAACGCTTACCTTTCTGACATCAGAACAGTGAAAAGGTCAACATGGTTCTCCGCAAAAACATGATATTTTTTACAACACAAAAAATGTAATCTTTGGAAACTGTTCCCCTTCTACAGGAATACAAATGAATTATATCATCTCATCAAAAATATATGAATCTGCTGTTATTCTACACATGCTGTGACTATTTTCCTGTGCTTTCTGTACTTCTTATACGTAAATGACTAAAAAAGGTCTCTAGGCACTGTTGTTCAACACACTAGCAAAGTGTTTGTGTATTCAGTCTCATTTAAGATCTCCTTCCAACGCAGCTGGTTTGCCTGTAACAATAGGTCAGACATTTAGAGACTTACTTGTGAAAGGCATGAGGATCAAACTGTCAGTTTTACTACAAGGGCTCTTGCAGGGAGGAATAATCAAATTTTTCTTTAACTTTAGGCTACTGAACAGAAGCTAGTGAGTGGTTAAGATACCATTTAGCAGTTATTCTTTTAAGAAACCCTGAAAGACTTCTTGTCAAAGTGTTTGTAATGGCATTTATTGTTCTTTTTAGTTTTGGAAAGCAAACTACCAACTACACACACACACACACACACACACACACACACACACACACACACACACACACACACACACACACACACACACACACACACACACACACACACACACACACACACACACACACACACACACACACACACACACACACACACACACACACACACACACACACACACACACACACACACACACACACACACACACACACACTTGCATTTCTCATGAGAATTACCAGAGTAATTTTATGCTTGTATTTAAGCTGTACAACTGTACAAACCCAAACAAGTGTTTTCAAAACCTTTATGATATTGTCACGGAAGACAATGATTCTTGGTTGTAAATCTCCCTCCCGACCTATGAGGGCGCTAAGCTACAAGAACAGATTGGAGAGGCGGTTGCACTCGTTTACCATGTGTGCCAGCATAAAAGGGGATGGAGAATCGTAATCTTTTCCTTCGCATTGGTTTGTGTAAATAAACTAAGAAGGACTGTGCGACCCCGTTGCATGTAAAAAGTACTGTGACTGTTTTGTTTGTTTGTCTTGTGCATTAGTAGACAGCTAACACAGATCCAGAGCTGTCGCCAATGGCCAGCACTACACTGGACAGTACTTCACCATTGTCACAAATATAAACCTGTAACACCCACCACAAGCACTACAGCATGCACCCAGGACTGGTGACCGTGTCTGTATCATTGTGGGCCGGATATTGTTTATTATTTGGGACTGTCTTTTCCTGTGTTATTTACCCTGTGCTCTACACATTGGTGTGTATTGCCCGGGGACTATTGTTTGGTCGCCAGACCTGAAAAACAGAATAAAAACATTTCCAAACCAGATTACAATTATCTCTGTCTGCTTCTTTCACGTACTGCATCACTCCTGCAACTGTTTCCACTCAGCCACTCAGTCACAAATATGTATGGAATATTTGAAATTTGGGAAAAGGTATTCCTCATAAAGCATGCACAACCTCACTGCATGTGAAGCAGATGCAGTTTAACTATTTAAAATACAACATACGGCTAAAACTGGGGTCTATTCAACTGATCAAAACAGTGGCGGATCTAAATATTACCAATGGGAACAAAACTGGCATATCACTGAAATATACTAAATGCACTCACACACACACACACACACACTTTCAGAAAGGCGGTTTTCACAAAATTCTTTTCTTATACCGATTTGAACAAAAAGCGGTATTTAGACCCACCAATGTTTAGATCATTTCAATTGGCCCCCAAATTGTCTTTAATGGCCAATGGCCCTGCTGTAAAGCAACCTTTATGAAGAACTGGGGAAGCAACCCTTGTTCCCTGTTTAAAGAAATCAATAAAATTAAATACAAAGCATCAAAGCATTGCATTTTTTTCTGTTTTGTGAACTTTTTTAAATCTCAGAAATCAACCAAACACAGTGAAGTATTCATCTAATTAAGTAGTCTCTGAATGTAAATTCAAACAACATTTGCATGCGAGGGCATTACTATTAAATCTGTGATTAAAATTAGAGGCCGGTTTTAGTTTAGTCATTTTTGAGCAAAGAAAAACATAGAGACACAAAGGAAAATTTGCCAGTTGAACCTCGTCCTCAGTGTGTCGTCCGTTGTGATGTACTGGTTTTTAAAGGTTTATAGCGATTTAGGTAATATTTTCTTTGGAGAAACTAATGCCAAGTTCATCAAAATTAAAAGACTGAATATAACAGGATGATCCATTTTACAAAGCTGGTACCTTTGTAAAATGGATCATCCTGTTATATTCAATCTTGTGTGTGTTTTTTGTGTTTTGTTTTGTGAACATTGTAATTAGGTATG
This sequence comes from Polyodon spathula, assembly GCF_017654505.1. Lineage (NCBI taxonomy): Eukaryota > Metazoa > Chordata > Actinopteri > Acipenseriformes > Polyodontidae > Polyodon > Polyodon spathula. The sequence continues at coordinate 28,532,732 of NC_054541.1, read as the reverse complement.
GTGTTCTAAGCACGGGATCTGTAGACAGGATAAGAAGTAACTTTTGGCAAATACTTCACTGTGATTGGCTGATTTCCAATATGTGATTTATAATACTCGTTATTGTGTGTTTGTGTGTGTGGTGGTGGGGGGGTAGTTTGCTCCAAGTGGGTCGTGGTCCAAAAAAGCTTGAGAATCCCTGGTTTAGAACAAAAAAATATTTTATAACAATATCTTAAATAATATTTTAACCCTTAAAGACAGAAAATATATATTTTTCACTTGTTATTGGAATATATATATAACATATAAACAAAATATATATATATAAGTTAAATTCTTCAAATCCTTCTTGTGGCTTCATTTTAGCCATAGACTAAACGCATTTTGAAAGCAGGGTGGGACAGAAAGGTTACAAAAATGTGATATTAAATATATTCAAAAGTGAGTTTCCATTCAAATAAAACAGTTTAATCTCAGGTCAATTGGATATTGGCCCAAGTGTAACAGAAATATATATGAATGCACTTTTAACACAGCATGAGCAAAAGCTTAAGGCTTCTGTATGAAAGAACATTTAACATAAGCTGAACCAAGACAGGCTTTGGGCCAAACCATTCAAAATACCAGCATGTTCTCCTTGTATTATAGCGAGGCCAGCCTGTGGCAGTCCAGCAAGTTAAAAATAAGATTTAGGACCTTAGCCAATTTAACTTGAACACAAAACAGATTAATAGCAATGTTACTGATGCTACAATTACCTCAAAGTAGTCTTTTTTCTTTTTTGAGTCCTGCATTAATTCTTGCCATGCTTTGAAAACTTGCTTGCACAGAAGCGAATGAAAAACAGCCTGAATTTTCACCACTGCCTCTAAATAAGAAATAAAAGATAAATAGTAATTTTAGGAAATAATAGTAAGAATACACAGTTAATATGCAATTCACCTGAGTCTTATCTTCCAGGGGTTATTTTTTAATTAGAAACAATGTATATATTAAAGCTGCTATAAAAACCAAAATTGAATCTAGAAATTCACAGTGCTTTGGACCAAACTCAGGATTAAAACTGAAGATCTGAGAGTTTAGTTTTTCCACCCTTTAGAAGGTAGATCCAGTTCCTAAAGGTCATACAATATAGCTTAAACTATCCAATATTAGGCTACATAATAGAGCTTAGAGACTCTACAGTAGCATTACATTTATTTAATTGATTTATGAAAGAAGTATGTATGACTGGTCATTTTTAATTTAACTGAACAAGGCACAATATTTCACTGATTGCTTTACCTGTTAAAAAAACAATTCTAAGATACTAAATCCTGTTTCTAGAGAGTAGTTTGGTGACACTTTACATATAACAGAATGGTACTTCCACTATGTTTTAAGTTTAAATCTGTTTAAATACCTGCATGTTTCTATTACTATGGATGAGAAAATATAATGGAGATTGATTCTTTCTGATCAGTGATCAACAAAACAGCATTTTTTTTGTTTGTAATTGCTAATGAAACATCAACATTTACACCATGTGAGATGTTTACACTATGAGCTTAGATTTCAATGTGCAGTAGAACAAATCTTTGTCCATCTCACACAAAACACTAAAATAAAACACATGATGTGCTCAGATGCATCACAATGGTGTTTTCTCAGTTAAAATACTTATTTATATTTGATATTACTATTGCGATACTTGTCAGCTATCAAAAGTATTTAAAATATGAAATTCAAAACATCTTAAAATTATGAAAACTACCAGCTTTTTCCTTCTTATGGGATTTCTGCCATTCATTCCACTTCAGCAGTGTCATTTTTAACAACATTCTAGCAAAATGCTCCTCTGCCATGTTCATCTTTTCAGCCAGTTAGATTTCCTGTTCTAGTTTCATTGAAATGAACTTTACCCAAGCACTGTTTAAAAAGGACCAATTATTAATTCATTAGGATTTAGACAGGATGTTGCGCAGCAGAGAAAGAGAGTACATGAAGAGTACTTTTCATGACATTGCTGGCTTTAATCTAGTACAATGAAAGGTGCTTTAGTGTTCACTTCTTATTGTGGTAGAACTTGCTTGTCATCTCCGCAGAAATCCTATAGTGGTGTTATCTTTTAATGTTCATGGTTTCTGATTCAAGAAAATGTCACATAAAAAATATTTATATTTAAAGACTACAAACAAAAATAACTTAAGTCTTTTATTTTGCATTTCTAGTTATTTATTTCAATTTCATACAGCAGTTACTTGTTGTTTTGTATGTGTTAAATACAAGTTAATTTTAAGGACATTGCTGGCTGGTTTCAATGACCAAAATGAGGACTAACCTTGGACTATCCAATGTTACTTTAGGTAAGGTAGTCCAAGATCAGTCTGTGAAACCAGCTGTTAAAGTATGTCATTTCAAATTACAACTGAAAGACTTTTTTTTAAAACCCTTTTCCTTTTTGTGAGTGCTTGTTTCTTGCAGTTACTCAAATAGTGTTCTTTTCACATTTGGGTATTTTCTGTATTAATGTGTACACGTACGGTTTGCTATTAATACAAAAGGAAACTTGATCCTCAGTACTAAAATGCTACTGGCTCTTATTTTTCTAAAGGCAATGGGTCACACGCAGTATGTCTGGGTTACATAGAAAAGAATAGCAGTTGAACTCAGGTCAAAGCTACTTAGCTCTTAAAAATATTGAAACAATGCTTTAAATTGATCAATCATGTGACAGGACAATTTGTTCACATTTTATTTAAAATACTGCTGTACGGCACGAAAGACATTGACAAGGACACAGTTTGTTTTTAAATGTAATTCCTATTTATGTATAATGTAAGAAACATAAATTAAAAATCAACTGTTTTTTCAAGAGCATATTTTATAAAGATATAACATTTTAAAAACATTCTTTTCTGTTTTCATTCTGTGTGAAATACTTACTCAAAGCACATTTCACTAGACTACTCTGGTAAAAAGAGAATGCTGCCTCATAGAAGTGAGAGGACACCTGGAAAAAAATATGAAATTCAAGTAAGCTCTGCCAAGGACATAAACAACACAATGCAGGTGCCAGTCAGGACCCTAAAAAAGTAGGCCACTATGACTTAAAGTTTTTGAACAACAATTTAGCCACAATGCTGTCAGTATGTGTAGCAGGTCAGGAGCCCTGCACATGAAGAGTGGGTTTTGTGTGTGAATATTGTAAATAAGTGTGTAAATTGTTGTAATTAATTTAAGAAAGTACCTGATGCTCCTGGGATAGCCTGCCTGCTGTGTGTGCTTGCCAGCTGTGGATAATCAGCAGGTAGGTGTGCTCCAGCACAGCATCGGGTATAAAGAGGTCCTGTTTGTTCGCCTCGGGGCTGCTGCAATGCCACGGACAACGGGCAAAAGATCGTCCACGCTACCCGGACATGGAGACTTGGCTGCGTAATCCTGATCGCCGTGAGAGTGACCCGGGATCAGAAGCGAAACCGCCGACTGCCCTGCTAGTAGTCGGAAGTCGGGGTTTGTTTATGATTGAACAGAAAAGATCATTTCAGGGATTGTAAATCCCACTAATGTGTAGTTAGCGAGGTGTATAAAGCGGGACCTCCATGTCTTAGGGAGTAGCGCACGCCATTATTACGGCACCTTTATTTTGATAGTTTTTTGTGCTGTTTTATTTAGCATTATTTTTTTGTACAACTTGCTGTAGCAGTCCTCTGTGCGTTACCATCGTTGGTAACGTCACATGACCATTTGTATTTACTTTCACTTTCTGTTTTTGTTAATAAATCCTGCGCGCCTGTGCCGGCGTTTCAACTTCAACCCCTGTCTTGATCTCCTGCCTGTCACTCAGCAGCGAATGCACACACCCAGAAGCAAGACCCTGTTACAGTATGGTATAGCTACGGAATGGTAATGCCAATTTTAATTACAATAGGACCAGTATCTCTAAAATGGTAATATATATATTGTGTCCTCATAGGTATAATAGTGAATTAGTACATTGCATAGTCAGTTTTGTGTCCACAGTTGGGAGATATGTAAAGTATATGAGAGTAACTGCTGGTATGATCAATAAAATAAGTCAGTGTAAAAGTGGCTTCTTACCATCAGATCTTCCTCAAATCCAAAGAGCTGTTGTAAATGCATTCTTGTCCTCGCTGTCACCGGTAACTGGACTTTGTGGTTCATCAATAAATGTGTCCCTGATTCCGAAAAAAATAAATAAACAACACAGTCCTATCAGGCTGAAAGAATTGTTTAAATAGTTGCCAGAAATTGATGTAACATGAACTGCATGTAGCCCAAACTGGAGTTCAAGCACAGCTAACGGATGTCCAGACTTTCAGGAGTTGAGGTTAGTATTACAAAAAGGTTATTAAGGTTACGTGTTTGAGTCTTGACATAGAGATACTAGAAGCAAGTGTAAAACTACCTAAACTTTTATGGCTGGTTTCACATATCGCTAATCTTGGACTACCTAATGTTATCTCAATTAAGGTAACCCAAGATTAGTGCTAATCAGGGTCTGATAACCAAGATAAGGACATTCCAAGACCAATGTTTGCATGTTGCAAACTTTATTTTCTCACGGTGAGATATGCTGGTAGGTCTTCATACTGCAATAAATAAATAAACTTGATTATATTTTGCAACCAAAACATATGGAATATATTGTAAACGATTTCCATTACAATCCAGATACAATGAAGTAATACATGAGTATTGCTTTTAAAATATCAACAAATGTTATAAATGTATAGATGTTATCTTTGTAACTATGTCTTGCCAGTTATTTATCTTGCATTTTAAGAGAAATTAAAGGCTGTTGATAACAAGTATTATTAAATAAAATAAGCACCAGAACTAATGTGTTCTTCTCCTGGGCACCTTTAACAGCAAGTCGGAGGAATCTGGGAAACTGCCAGATGCAGTGAACAGTTTACCAAGTCAATCTAAAAAAAGTGATTAACAACATTTCAGACAACAGTTTCATAACAAATTCTAATTCGTTCCAATAACGCAATATGCAATAATTTTACGACATGTTCCCCACATTCTGTACAGCTTCAAATGTTATCCTTTCAAATAGATGAAGAATGCAGAAAGAGGTTAGGGGAAATAATATAGAAAGAAACAGCTGTGTTGTGCAGTGTTTCCAATATACTAATATGCATGATTGCTGCCATCTGCTGTTCAATGGGTACAACAGAATTGTAGAAAAGGCAATTATCAGTAATTAACCGCACAGTTTTAGGGTGTCAGTCTAGTAAACCCTTTTTCTTTCACTTTTAATTTAACATTGTTTTTCATCTTGCGATGATGCTGCATTGTTAGTCAAAGAAACCTGGGTTAGATCTGTTGGTCTTTTTTGGCAATCCAGAGTAACTGACATGACCCGTTTTGAGTAAACTTTAAACCAATTCACAACATGTGTTATATTCCCGGAGATTCTACTGCAATAGCACACAAATCAAAGAGGTAGTGTACAGTTATATTATTATACGAAGCAATTCCAAGATGGCCCTTTTCCAGCATTTCTATTATTTTCTCTTTCAAGAATTTTAACGGATCAGCAGGGCACATATAACATAATCCAGTTAGCAATTACTGCCAAAAGAAAACAAAATGGCGATTAATTTCCGTAAATACAATGGCAAATAATTTGATTTGCTCCATGCTCCTTGATCTTCTCTTCATATCTAGAGCTCCCTAGATGCTCTTTTTAAAACAAACTTCGTTTTTTTCAAATAAAGTATTCTTGTTTCATAATAACAATAACGCTAATTATACAGCTATTATATATTATATAATAATGACAATTATTGATGCTTTGATGTTTGTTTGGTTTTTTTAAAAACTAATTTAACCAATCAAAATAACCTCTATACAGCAAACAGAAATAATAAATACATAGGCCTACTTAAATATCTGAATAAGCAGTGCTAAAAAGAAAGAAAATTATTACTTGCAGTCACTGTCAATGCAAGTTAATTTTCTTACCTCGTATTTGTAGATGTAGTTTTTCAGTGCAGGGTCAGCGAGCTGTAACGAAGTCATGTTATCTTATTTGTCAAGTGACGTTCTTGTTTCTCGTCTGTTTACTGTTATAAGTAAGCACGTTAACTCAGTCCCCTAGCAAAATTGGCCAAATGAAAACAATTCCAGACAATAAACGGCAACATTGAAACGTATTTTGTGTTATGTTGCCGTATTGTGTGTTTTTACGAGTAATGTTTTCATTTGTTATTTATTATTTGTATTGTTGTTTATTTGGAAGACGCCTTTAATACCAGGCGATTTACTGGTGTTACAGGGCAGTGGTCACTGCAGTCGTAATTTTTAAATACATTGCAGGTCACAGTAATTGCAAATAAGTATGAACTAGGGTGCAACAAGTTAGGATTACAAGAAGTTATATCTACAATGACATATTAGTAGTGCAAGGATAAGGCACTAGTTGAGAGTAGCGTGGTGCTTAGGTCAGGCTAATCCGGTGCTAGGAGGGGTAGATCAAGAGACAGTGTGTCTTGGGGAGGCGGCGGAAGGCAATGAGAGACGGAGCAGTCCTGAACAGGGGCGCTGGAACTAGTGGCGCTGGGGGTGCATGGCTTTGCATGCATGTTTTGCATGGCTTCCATCATATACAGGGGTTACAGTTTTGTTCAATGACTTTCGGCACCCCCACCATAAAAATTGTTCCAGTGCCTCTGGTCCTGAAGTTATCTGTAGCTGGTTTCACCACAGAGGGTCTAGGGAAGAGAACAGTGGGCACAGAAGGATGGAGGGTGGAGGAAAGGCATGACCAGTCGGCCAGTAGAGGAGTAGAGAGGGCTAGAGAGTGAGAGGGGGTGTAGGGAGACAGGAAGGACTGGAGGTAGGAGGGGCAGTGTGGTGAAGAGAGCAGTAGGGTAGCCAGTGGAGTGTGTGAAGCAGAGGCATAGCGAGATTGGGAGAATACAAGACGAGTAGGAGAATTCTGAATAAGCTGAAGGGAGCGGATAGCCGAAGCAGGGATACCAGTAAGGAGAGAGTTACAGTAGTCGAATCTGGAGAGTACAAGAGCTTGGACCAGTTGAATGGAGTAAATAGTGAGAAAAGGATGGATTCGGCAGATGTTGTTAAAGAAGTGAAGATGTGTTGAGAGGAGAGTGAGGGTTCAAGAATAACACCTAGTTTTTTGGCAGAAGATGGAGAGAAAGTAATAGTCAAGGGATACTGGGATGGAGAGATCAGAGATGGGAGAGGAAAGTAGAGGTCAGATTTAGAGAGGTTGAGTTTGAGGTAGTGAGATTGGGAATGGGTCCAAGTTGAGATAGCTGAGAGGGATTCTGGGATGGTCGAAGGAGGGAAAGATGAAGAAGATCTGGGATATTTGGGCATCATAAGAGTAAAGATGGTAAGAGAAGGCAAAAGAGTAGATGTGAGTACCTAGCGAGCGGGTGTTAAGAGAGAAGAGGCGACCCGGGACAGATCCTTGAGGTGCACCTGTAGAGAGGGGACAAAGAGAGCCACGCCAAGAAATCTGTGAGCAACGATCAGAGAGACAGGAGGGAAATCATGCAAGAACGGTGCCTGAGATCAAGAATAAGGTACTGTAACTTTAAGAAAAAAAAAAATTCTGTGAACATTTTCAGTTGGCCACAGATTTTGTTTACACAGCAGACATCTAAGTAACCTCCTTTATCTTAAATTGTGTGACTGGTGAATTTAAATATTGTTTTTGTAGTGTATCTTCGTTTGTTGCAAATGTGTACCTTTTATGAAAACAGTTTAAAACATAACGATGTTGTTTAAATGAGTACCACATATTTATAAACACTAATATGGGCGACGATGAGGGTGCTGCTTCAAAGCTTTTTAACACGAAAGTGTTATTAGGATTGGTGGCAGGAGCAGGGTTTTCATATGGGCTTTATAAACTGATATTTTCTGGTGGAAATCATGGAAAGAAACGCGAATTTAGAGCAGGAGGAGATGACGCCTGGAATATTTCCATGCAACCAGGAAGTTTACTGGAGCGAGTATCTGGATTGCCGTTGGTTCATGAAAAAAACGATTTGACAGCTAATGGATCAACAACAGGTACATCTCACGAGACAAACCCAAAACACGCAGAACCTGCTTGTTGTTAAGCGATTTAATAAGACATGAGGTCTTGATATACGGTAATGGCAACTTAAATAATGCGAAATACGTCATTACTATTTACAGTATTAAGAGTTAGGCGGTTGATAATAATACTAGCGCCACAGGTACGCGTCATAATTCATGACTCACATGCACATACAACTCTGTATGCAATAGCAGTCAATCACAAAAACATTTGCCCTCCTTTGTTTTTTTTTTAATGTCTTTCTGCATTCTCACAGATGAACTGCTTTTAAAGTCTACAAACAGCCTGGAACCACACCACCTGGAGATGCTGCTTTCTTTGCTGCAGACAAATTCTGATCCTTCCGCAAGAATACAGGTTTTAGTCACTTTAGGTAACAGTGCTGCCTTCTCGGTGAATCAGGTACAATATTTTAAGTGGCAAGTTTAGTTGAAAAAAAGATATGACATCTACTGAACATCTAATGACATCAAAGGCCAACAAAAAACATGTTCTGATGTTTGTGTGAGATTTTCATATTATGTAAAAGAAAGGTTGTGCTGATACATTAGTGATGCCATAATATGTACAGTCAGATCAAGGAAAGGAACTATTCTAATGTTTAATAAAAAATAATTATTGACATACCTCTTTACATATATCTTCCCGGTGCCTAAACATTTAATGTGCTGCATCAGACCATATGAATTATAGGAAAAGTACCAAGACGCAGCAGTGTATAGTGTTGTATTTGAAATGTTTGCAAATCCTGAATCGATGTACATCTAAATAAAATGTGTACCACGATAATGTTAATAAAGCCATAAAGGTTAAATAAAAAAGCATTTCAAAGCATTGCACAGCACTTAATCGCTGTTTAGACCAATTGAATAGAGTGGAGGTTGTTAATGACCGAACAGATAATCTTGCAATTTGTGAGTAGCTATTTTTGACTATAACAGTACTACAGGAATTATACTGCATAACCTCTGACATGATCCTGCTTTTATAGGACTATATTCGTAAAATGGGTGGCCTTCAGATCATTGGAAACTTGTTGTCTGATGCTGCTTTTGATGTCAGAGTTCAGGCTTTGAATGCCCTGAACAACCTGAGCATGAATGCCACAAACCAGGAACAATTAAAGGTATATCAGATTTCTACACACCACAATCAAATTGTATGGTTTTAAATGCTTGTAGTAGTTGTTAAAATCTGTATAACTGCATTACTGTTTGTTAATTGAACATTCTTTATTTATTGTTTTTGGAGATATAGCGCTAATTTGGTCACAAAAAAAGGAACAAAGATCAGTAGACTGTGCACTTTTTCTAGACCTTAGTTTATGTTTAATCATTATAATCATATTTCCCCAAGGTCTACGTAAGGCAAGTTTTGGGGATCATAGAGACGTCACATTTGAACTCTGACCTACAGCTGGCAGGACTGAGAATGCTAACAAACATGTCTGCCACAAATAATTACCAATACCTGATGAAGAGCTCCATTACTCTGTTTCTCTCTCTGCTGGTTGTTGGCAATGTAACATTGCAGGTAAGATCATCCCCCCCCCCCCCCCCCCCCCTGTTGTACTGTACTACAGTAGGTCATGAATGTGTGGTGAATTCTGTAATAACTCTTGTATAGTATTGTTTATTAGAACATGTAGTTAACAACAGAACTGTTATGTATTTATTTATTATCAAACTACATTTTAATATTCCCCAAAATGTGAGGTAATTTGGGTGATATATTTTACTGTTGTGTTTACAGCAGATATAACACTACAAAGTTAGTGTCCATTTTAACTGAAAACTCTGGGCACTACCTGGCAACGCGTATGAAATCTGCCGTTAGTATGTTACTGCCACAAGGTGACGCCAGAGTTTTTTAACATTTACTATTTCATTTTAAGTGTATCAAGGGAACAAATATTATGTATTTTCTTTTAGATACAAGTTCTAAAAATACTTGTGAATTTCTCTGCTAATCCAGACATGGTGGAAGACATTCTTCGATCCCAGGTAAGTGGTATTTTTTTACCTGTATTCTTTGTCTGAATTTTGTTTTCCTGTTTAGGCTCTGTTCATACATAATGTGTACAGGAAGAATGACATTATTGTTAGTGATTTAAGGATACACATATTCCAGGATTTATAACGAGCTTCTTGTTACTTCTGCACTCTGGCTGATCAAGCTTGTTTGTAAGTTAACCTAAACTGGATCAAGCTGTTATGCATGGAGTTATTTTCAAAATCCCTGTAAGTGTATGCAGCTTATTTGAACTCCATAGGAATCCTGGCCTTGACCCATCTTAGACACACTATACCATCTGATAAGGAAAACATACCATGCATGTGATTGAACGACTGATATTGTCACCTGCTTGGGCAGCTTTGTCTAGTGATATTGGGAAGAGTTATGGGTTAACTTGACATGTGATATTGGATGGAATGATGTTTGTGTCACAAAGGACTTACACTAGACAGTAAAATATAGCACATTATGTACAAAAATCTATTGAGGTAGGCCTTATGTAAAACATACAGTGGGTTTATTGTCATTTTTACCTTTTTGAATACATGTAATGGTTTAATATTACGCCACTGTACAGATTTGTACTGTATAAGGTGCACAGTAAATCAGGTACAGTAGACGTTTGCAGTTTATATACGTGCTGTTTGCTTTTTGTTTTTTTTAGGCACCAGTCTCCCTGGTTTTGTTGTTCGACAGCTGCACCAACACAGAAGTTCTTCTTCGCGTGCTGACCTTTGTGGGGAATTTAAAAGACTGGACAACTTCCACCCACGTAACTGAGATTCTCAAACACAGCAAAGATTCTCTCTACTCTGTGCTGTATGGAGATTCTTCCGAGTTCCATCAGAGACTCCCACTGTTACTGTCACACCCTGACGGAGAAGTGAAAAGCCAGGTGGCAAAGATTATGACTTAAGTATTGTGATAGTAATGGTACAATCACTGCCCTCACACAGTGTCAGACTAGAATGTTTTTTTTTTTTTCTTCTCAAAACTGTGTCCACTAGAAAGAGTTGTTTTTCCTAAAGGACACATAAAGTGCATATTAAGCATGTTCTGTTTGTTTTTTTTTAAATCTATTTAACTTGTATATGTAGTAAATGTTGTTGGCAGATAGCAAGCTAAGGTTTCAAGTTAACAATGTGACAAAATGAAAATTCATTTTGGCCCCTGGATGGTGTTATCTTGACATTAAGTTTTTTGTTGTTGTTGCTGAGTGTGACTGGGACAGCTCCATGGTCTCATCATTCCCTTGGACTGCCATTTGTACCATGTTACAGATTATCATACTAAAATAACTCATTTTTAACTTTTTATTCAGGGACATGTATTATTTCCTGTAATAGATGTTCCTCTTATATAGGGATATAAAATGAATTGCTGATAAAATGAGTATAATAAAAAGGATACAGTACAGCCCATTAATCAGCATAGCACTTAGTGCTCTCTTATTTTCAGACACACTGGCTGCAGTATGTAAACAGTATGGTACATAGCACACATATGATGTTCATTATCCTAAATAATTTAACTGGTTTGATACAATAATTGTTAAACAGTAAAAACGACAACCTGTTTTGTTTTTGTGCTTTAATGTACACTAGAGGTCTTCACAGGTCCAAATTAATCAACTCGACCGATGTAAAATTCTTGTTATAGACCCGGATCCGACCCGGCCCGAAAAAAAAGTGGAACGATTTTCCTTTCCCCAGTTTAGTATGTGCACTGGCTAGTTAAAGTATTAAAGCAGTGTTTTTTTCTAGCCAACCTGGAAATCAAGCTAAACTACAGACATATAGTTTGTATAAAAGATACAAAGATAAAATAGGTTATCTGAAAATCAAAGAACTGAAGTACGATCCCGTAAATGCGTGATTTTATTACAAACTAAACATGAACAAATGGAATTGAGATGTAAAATATGTGTTTTGCAAAACTTGTTTTCCTTCTTTGTCCACACTAACAACAACTGAGTCCCACATTGCAGGCTTGCATTTTTCTGTAATCTTCTGTTCATGGAATTTGTTTTTCTTTCACGTCCTTCATAAACAAATCCATTACTCTGACTTTTAAGCATGATCTAAAAGAAACCCCTTCGATATGGGCTATGTCATCTGTCATCATGTGGCAAGCCATGTCATGTGTTGCTGGGGAAGCCAATCCACGCAACAAGAGTAATAAACAATGATTTTTAGTACCAGAGCCTCTTTAATAGTAAAATAGACAGTTTGTGTATTACCGAGTAAACAAAATCAGACCCGACCCGACCCAAGGGTTGCGTGACAATTTTGCACCAGAAAACCCGTTCGGTACAGGTCAGGTCTCGGGTCCTGGGGTCCGGTTAGACCCCAGAGACCTCTCTTGCATATTCCTCATTGCACCTCAATGACATTTTCCCAGATCCCTACTATTGCACATTTACTACAGTATGCATGTCTTGAAGACAGGGAAATAGTGAAGAAGCCAGACATACCTACCTTAGTTTGACATCTAGAGAACTGCTTATCAAAATATGCTGAAACTTGGTTTGGACATTCTTTAACACTACTATACTTGCGGATATAAAGTGGTGCCTATCCAGCTGTCTTTACTTACTGTATGCACAGACCTTGGACCCATAAAAATGGACACATAAATGACTACTGAATAGTTCTGCATTAAAAAGTTTAATTTGGAAATGAGGTGGTGCTCTATGTGAAATATTTTAAAAACCTTTTGTCCAAAATTGACTTTTTTTTTTTTACAAATAACATTTTACCTTTTCAAACATGATGAAACTCCTCAAACTGCAGTTTGTTTTATGTCATGAGAATAAATCAGACTTTTATTTTTCATCAAGTTTTCAAAGCCAAAATCCATCGACACCTTTTTAGGGCTTATCATTCTCATAACTGTGTGAATATTTGTCTGCATTAATGAAAGGAGGTACAAAGACCTAATAACAAGTTCCACATGCTATAAACTCCATGGCAGGTGCAGAACAACAATATTTTCAGTTCAAGAAAGTTTTCAGAAAGGTTGTATAGTACTTCAGTACCTAACTCACGAGAGTTAAAGCTTTGTGAACAGGGCAACATCATCTAGAAATACACAACTCCCAACAGCACATATTAAGAAATCTAGTTTTTTAGATTTGGCATTTATTTGGCAAATGCAAAAAGATATGTTTGTGAAAAAGTACAGTTCTTAATACAGGCAAAATCTAGGTTTATAAACCACCACTTCATGTTTACTCAAAAAATAAAGTTAATAATATTCATTAAAACTGACCTGCATTTTACATCTTTTGTATTCGAAATACAAGACTGGTAATCACTAACTCTCTTTAAAAGGCACACTTCTTAAGGCCATCTCTATATAGTATTTAATACTTCTTCCTACTTCCTAAATATGACAAGCCTTCCTCATGATTTTTTGTAATTGCATGTGCTTTTGCCAGCTACAGTACCCAGCACATTAATTTTGTGCCTACTGTTGGCATCTATATTCCACACAGGTCCTATACAACTTGCTTAATGTTTTAAACCCATTTCTGTTTTTCTAAATTAGCTGCTCTTTACACATTCAGGACATGAAGAGAATGTTGTGTCCTGATTGTGCTGCTTCATTGGTATTTACAATAACATTTGTTATCAAATCAGCACACTGACTGTTATCAAAGAATCAACACACTGACATTCTGAACTACAAAGATCAAGGTAAAAATAATTTGTGTTGCACTGCTGTTGGTTCATTTCTCACCCCACTCCAACTTCCATTCTGATGCAATATTCATCATATTTATAAACTTACTTAATGAGAAGGTTCCAAAACTTGTTAGCAAGCATGCAGCAAATATGGCAAAGTACAGTACACATCTGTTTACCGTTGTCTTTGAACAATACTAAGCAGCTGAATTCCAAAGCACATTTTGTATTTTCATTAAATGTTTTGCCACTATTGACTTTCTCCTGTCTCAACAGTGAAACATGTCCGTGCTTAGTTTTATTACATCAATAATGTTAGAGACCACACACCGCCTCTTTTTATACTGCACCTTGATTGAAACCGGTATTCCATTGAGAATATATAGGCTAACTTCATTATAACAAACTCTTCTTATAATGAACACCCGTTTTTAATGATCCCAACAGCGAGAACCGATTTTTTCAATGCAAATTAACTCTATTAGAACGATCACGTACAGGATCGACCCGGATAGAACGGTCTCAGTACTCACTGCCACTGAACTTTTTCCAGTGTCAAGTGTGTTACTCTCTCAGGTATAACAAAGACCATGGTTGACCAATTCAAAGATAACGCTAATTCAAAGATGACCTATTGTAGTGCAAATCATGCATGACGAATGCAATCGTTGCCTGTCAGTCATCTTCACACAAACTGCAACCAGGCAACGGGCTGAGGAGCAACCTATACTGGATAGTTTTTTGAAGAGAAAGGACATGTAATTACTGTATTCAGCATGTAAGTTCTTTCCTTTTTCATTTCTTTACTGTTTTCTTTTAAACATACCTGTAGCAGGGTGATTGACCTGCACAGGGTGAAATTAGTGTTGGTGTAATTTACAGTGCCTTGAAAAAGTATTTGCCCACTGTCTGATTTTCTGCATATTTGCACATTTTTCACACTGAACTTGGTCAGATCTTTTTGTGGGTTGTAGAGGGAGTCTGAGAGAAGAAATGACACCAAAGTTTGGTGCTTCTTTCATTTGTTTGGTGTGCAAAGGTAATCAAACATGCATTCTTCAGGTGTGAAAAAATTATTGCCACCCCTAGTTAACTCAACCCAATTAAAGGGATAGTTAGGGTCAGCTGTTTGAACACTTTGGTTAACAGGCCTGATTTGGCCATCCCTGCCCAATATAAATCTGACTAACTTTGGGCCTTACCATCAGATTGAAGTTGTCAGCACACAGATTCTAGAGGCACATTATGCCACGATCAAAAGAAATTCCTGAAGACCTCCGAAAAAAAGTTTTTGATGCCTATCAGTCTAGAAAGGGTTACAAAGCCATTTATAAGGCCCTGGGGCTCCACAAAACCACAGTCAGAGCCATATTGTGCAAATGGAAAAAGTTTGGGACAGTAGTGAATCTTCCCAGAAGTTGCTATCCTGCCAAAATCTCTCCAAGAGCAAGGCGTAAAATCGTCCAGGAAGTCACAAAGAAGCCTAGAACAACATCCGGGGATCTGCAGGACTCGCTCACCTCAGCTAAGGTCAGTGTTCATGACTCCACCATCAGAAAGACACTGGGCATAAATGGGATTCATGGCAGAGTAGAAAGGCGGAAACCACTGCTCACTAAGAACATGAATGCTCGTCTCAAGTTTGCCGAAAAGCACCTGGATCATCCTCAAAGAGTTCTGGAACAATGTTCTATGGACAGATGGCAAAAACAGAACTTTTTGGCCAATATGGACCTGCTAGTGTCATGATTTGGGGATGCTTTGCTGCATCAGGACCTGGACGACTTGCCATCATTCTACAGGAGAATGTCAGGCCATCCGTCCATGAGCTGAAGCTGAAGCGCAGCTGGGTCATGCAGCAATTCAATGATCCGAAACAAACAAGCAAGTCTACATCAGAATGGTTGAAGAACAAGAAAAGTTTTTAAAGTTTTGGAATGGCCTAGTCAAAGTCCAGACCTAAACCCCATTGAGATGTTGTGGCAGGACCTGAAACAAGCAGTTTATGCTTGAAAACCCACAAATGTCATTGAGTTGAAGCAGTTCTGCATGAAGGAGTGGGCCAAAATTCCTCCCCGGCGCTGTAGGAGACTGATCAATAACTACAGGAAGCGTTTGGTTGCAGTTATTGCTGCTAAAGGTGGCGTAACCACTTACTGAGACTAAGGGGGCGATTATGTTTTCACACAGGGGCATTGGGTGTTGCATAACTTTCTTTAATAAATAAATGAAACAAGTATCAAAATATTGTTATTTGTTCACTCAGGGGCCCTTTTATCTAATATTAGATTTTGGTTGAAGATCTGATAACATTCAGTGTCAAAAATATGAAAATCAGACAGGTGGCAAATACTTTTTCACGGCACTGTACGGGTTGTTTTGTGTGCTTTTTGGAGTTGTTATGTTTGATCAAATGTTTGTTTACAGACGGGCGCTCGACTGAGTCTTGCTGCCTGCCTCTCTTCTGTATGTGTTCTCTGTGCGTTACCATCGTTGGTAGTGCCACATGACCTGTTTGTTTACTTTCTGTTTTTTGTCTAATAAATCCTGCGCGCCTGTGATGGCGTTTCAACTCCAATTCCCATGTCTGTATGTCTTGCAATGCGGTTACCTACACATGTGACATGAGTACCTTGTCAGAATACCGTTTAAATGTTGATCAGTGTGAAGGAATCTTCATAAAAGTACTATATATTGATATTCAATTCAAATTTGCCGTTTTGTCATTATTCTGACACAGAAAAATGCCAAATCCTATTATAGTGTACACCCTGATATAACAAACATTTCTCCAGGTCCCATGGGGGTTCGTTGTAGTGAAGTTAGTGTGTGTGTGTGTGTGTGTGTGTGTATATATATATAGATATATATATATATATATACACACACACACACACACACACACACACACACACACATATATATATTATATATATATATATATATACACACACACACACACACACACACATAAATAATTAAACGGGAACCAGTTATTATTTCTGCGATGATAGTTTTCACTCGAACGCGTCTTCCTCAACATTCAAATCTTTCGATTCTCCATGCTTTAAAACAAAGAAGTTGTCGTGGTTCAGTCCGTATCTCTCCATGGCTTCTTTAAGTTTGACAGGTGGATCCAAGTAAAACTAAAAAATAAAAATAAAAAAAAAACAAGTACATTTTTAAAACCCTGCCGAAGTATAGTACATTAGCACATTTTAAACATAAACCCCCCAGTTATGTGAGAAATGTAGTGCTGTTTAGGATTTGAAAGGATTATTACCTCCACTGCTTATTTTGCATTGTTTAAAGGCTCAACTGATCACATCGAAAGGTATCAGCAAAAAAGCAACTTTGTTGTACTTCTCGTAATTGGACCAGCATGAAATGTTCTATTCTACTGACAATATAACAGGAATAGATATAAAAGTACAGTTAATGTAACTGCTTGTGAACTGTATAGGTTTTTTTTATTTTTAGATTTTAATTTGTTGTTTGCTGTTTAGAGCCATTCCCCCCTTCCTTGTATATAACAATTGTTTATGAAAGTGGCTGACTCTGCTTTTGAAGCTTGAATGCAATACTGCACTTGTAAACAAAAACAGGAGACAATAAGACTCGGCTAGCGTGTTAATCCCCTAGCTGCTGTTTGTTCAAACACAACAGGACAAAAACGTGCTACAAGCCCACATTTGACTATCTATACAGATACAGATGATTTCCATCCACATATATATTTTTAATCTCTTTGGCAATCTGTATTAAATGTTCTACTGAAGCCAGTGTTTTTTTTTTGTTTGTTTTTTTCCACAGCTTTGGGAGACAGATATCACTTTCCAGTGTGTGCACCTCCAGCACTAAAGCATAGAACTGATACTGCTGTACAAAAAAGCAGTGGCCCCTTTGCTAGGAGTGTATCAGGCTTATGTCCTTGCATCACCTACAACCCCGACCCTGTACACGCTACACTCTCCACTGCTAGCCTCAAGTCCGATCTCAGACTTGCTCACCAGGTTACAGGTTGCCTACATCCCATTCTGACACCAATGTGACATTTTTACTGGTTCCCACAGGCTGGGGTCCCCCCCACAGAGTGAGGTAATCGGGATTAAACCCGGCACTTTCTGCACCGAAAACAGCTGTACAACCGAAACCGCTGTACCAAAGAGCCACAGCCCCTTCGCTAGGAGCATACAAGGCTTACCTACAACCCAGGCCCTGTGAACACTACAATATTCTAGATGTTCCACAGGAGCATATTGAAAACCATCCAGAAGAACAAGGCCCTTCAAATGAAAGAATGTGCAATAAAAACAAAAAAATTCAATAAATTTAATCATTTTTGTTGGTTCCTCAATTGCACAATGTTACTTCCAGGTAGCGTACCCATATATAACATCCCAAAATATATTTCACAAAAATATTTTTTGTTTTGTGCTATATGGTCCTATTTAAGTAAGAAATTCAAAGAAAACATTTTTTTTCCTCTGCATTTTCATAATACATGCAATAGAGGGGTGAACTTTCTGCTTTTCTCCAGGGCAACTCTGTCTGACTGAAGAAGCTGTCTGTTCTTTTCTGTTTCGTTCTTTGCTTGTTTGGCATTTTCCATTTCGCAATTTGAGCAAAATAATTTGCTCAAAGACTGGAATTACCATTCATTTTGTTCTTTGATCATTTTTAAATGCTCAAATCGGAAACTGGTTATTTTTGTAAGTGACTGACTGAATCCTGACTCTGAGTGTAACATATGCATTTATTTCACCTTGGATTTTCAACAATGCCCATCAAATGAAGCCGAGTTAGCCTCCTTGTCCAGATGTTAATGGCAGGGCAGAGACTTGGACAGAAAGCTGCATGGTTAAATGTGTTAATGCACCTTTTTAATTACAAGTGAACACACACAAAATGGTACAATCACTTAACAAAACCACACTGGTCAAAAATAAAAGGCATAAGGGCCAAAACAAAAGGTCTGACAAAAACTCACAAAAATGTAAACAAAACATACAGCACAGCACGGAACATGAAACACAGACACAGCCCTCCACCTCTATCACCAGCATCAATCCTGATCCTTTTTCTAAATTACCACCCATAAAAACACCTATTTTACTCACCCGTGGCTGGAGCCTAAGTAATCATTTATTCACTTATCAGCTCCAGCTACATTCCCACGTGTTTTGACGGAGAAATTTAACCTCCTCCCTGACCAACCTACTATTCCCTACACCAACACACACCCGTATACTGGCAGGGCTTTCACCCTGCCACACAGTCACAGCCTCCAAAAAATAGCAGCTGCTTCAGAAAGTGGTTCTTCCTGCCTCAGGCAATACTGCAGAAATAAGCATTTCATTTTCTAATGTTACAGAAAATAAGATGGTGGAGCTCTGTGGATCTTTACTATTTAGTTCTAAGCTGTAAATAAAAATGCTGCCTGCAAGTTCTCAACAATAAGCCTCCTGTTGCTGAAAAATGTGTCATTGCTGGTTATCTGTAAAGCGGCAGCTTATGAATATTTCAACACCAGAACTGGTTGACATGAAAAAAAAAAAAAAACCTGCCTCGGAAAGGGCACTTTTAAATTAACAATAAAAAAATTCTGTCTCTGCTTTAAGCAATAAAAGGACTGGAGCCCATTAAAAAGGTGGAAAGTTCTTTGAAAAAAAAGCATGAAACCTAATTTCCAGGTATTTTTGTAATTTATCAATGTTAAGCTGGCCACTGTTCTGACAGCAAGCACTGTTATGTCTTGAACATGTTTTACGACTGCTGTACTCTTTAAAACAGGCTAATTTACCTAGTGAGAAAATAAAGGAATGAACTGTGGTTAAAGCTAATGCTCAAGCATGCCCACTATTCTAGCATTAAAGCAAAGTTTGTTATCTTCCATCTCCTAGAGATGGCTAGTTCTGTTATTTCTATAGTGCCTGAATGCTCTTGTATTCACTCTATTCTTCTGCTTATGTAGTAGAACTCGCACTGAACACAAAAGCCTTTTCAGAATTCTTCACACTGAATAATGATGGGGTTCTGTGGCCCCTGGTATTTAGTACTACACAACAGTCCTAACTTGGAGGGATATAAAATATAGAAGTCAATAGGGAAAACTTTAATGTATTTATTTAACTGTGAAATTGGTGATGTTGGAAATAAAATTAGTTTGTAGTTTAAAGTTTTGAATACATTTGTAATTCTAATATGCAGAATTTCTTCCATATAGTTTATCACTCTAAGCTATTGTGTTTTTAATTTGAACTTAATACTTAATAATATAATACTGTATATATTAATATAATTCTTTAATAGCTTCTAAGAGAAGCAATCCATAATACATTTAGGAGTAAATTATCTTAAAACACCAGTTGTAGCTGCAGTGTATCTGTATGATGATAGATAGGATAGGGGTTATTTCATGTTAAATGGACCAATGGTTCCCACCTCACTGCATCAGATTCTTTTGATATTGCATATGGAAGTACCTGGAAGATTTTTTAGGTAGAATGGAATCTCAAAATATTAGGTCTCAGCTCTCATTAGAAAAAATGAAAAACCATATTGTACTTGTGAGAACTCCTGAAACCATGCAGGTACCACCTTATCTGTAGTTTCTCCAGGTTATCTAACAACAACAAAGACTATACATGTAGGTGTGAAATTCTGCCTGTACTCACTGGTACTCTGTACCGAGACTTATTTAATGTCCTTTTCATCCAAAATGGATGCATTCCATCCACACAGTACACTAGTGCAACATTTCTCAAATGCGCTTTCATTCAGCACAGTTAGAGCTGCTTGCATTCTGTTTGATCATTCTGCTTCTGTTAGCTGCTATTGGCCACCATTAATGTCAGTATAATCACTGCATGTTGATTGGCTGAGCTTTCATTCTGATCAAATTTCATTTTGGCATGCGTCACAAATCTCCACCCATTTTGCTTTGCGTCAGTGCTCATTCGTCGATCAACGACAGAAGACCTTAGCAGTGCAACGTGAAAACAGTGGTGTGGAGTAATTATTAATGAAGTAATAATTATTTTCTTTAGTGCGGCAGATAAACTGAATATTCGAGCGACCACTGCTGCACATGAATTTGGAGGCAAAAATCCATGTCAGATTTGGAAAGTGAGTCAGAGTCGGGATACAGATGCAGGTGTGCTTCACACTTTTCAAACAAGGGCCTAACTTGCAAGGTACATGTCAAGCATAGTGATCAGCGTTTTGTTTTGTTGTGATCCTGGTATTTTCTGTTATGAGCAAAGTAATAAATGAAAACCAAAACGGTGAGGTGTTTTTTCTTTGTACAATGCCTCCTTTTCTAAAACATTTTGAAGAATTTATTTAAATAATGATTTTATTTATGAAAATGTGTCTTTTGCCACTTTGTTTCTTGTGCAGAAACCACAATACCAGGGTTTTTTTTTAATTTTTTTTTTATATATATTATTTTTTTTTAAGTCTACTTTTATGCTGTTTCTGCCTGAAAAGTATTTTTCTGGAATATATCATGGTAATTAATCTATACATAAACACAACAGAGAAAGAGACAGAACATATTATTTTAAGCTAAGTAACAAGTACAAAACAAATAAAACAGGGATATATGTTCTAATCCTGTTCTAGGTCCTGTTGCAGATGAGTACCCAGGGTCTGGAAAGTATGGGGATGATTTCAGAGAATAGATGGAGATTAAAATGGCCAAGTACATCATTAGTAGTAGTAGTAGTAGTGCCTGTTGCATAATACATTTGAGGGGGTATTTTAGTCCCTATTGTGCATTGTTTGACTTAGACCTTTTTATATCATTTTTTCACAGCACAGTTGTTTTTTTTATACCATATTTTATAACATCACCCCTTTTTTCTTGAAAAAAAAACCCCCTCCCTTCAGCAGTTACTGCATAGTGTAATATTTCTTCATGCTTGTCATTTAAGGGTTAACTAAAGTGTCATATTACAGCACATGACTGAGTGATACATGCTTTCAGTATTTTCAGCTTCCTTGTTTATGGTGAACTGGTTATATATAATTGATTGAATATAGTTATTTTTTAAGGCTTGTTTTGTATTTATAAATGTATCATGTACCAATATGTATACATTTTAAAAGTATTTATTCATTGGCACCCAAATTGTCTCATTTTTTAAATGTTTACACCCAGCTGTGCACAGGAGTACCTGCACTTTTTTGTTGAGAACCAGGTAAATGGTTGCTGAGTTATGAAACTATATTAGCACTGCTGCATGTTCCTAGTATACCTCAAGTGCACTACAGTATATATATATATAACTAAGTGAACACATTTACCAAGCATGAGAAACAATGATTGTTGGTGATAGTTTTTAGATGAATTCTTCATGTTCCCCTAGTTGTGAAATCACTTTATTTCAAATTTAATGCAAGCCCTGTTGTGGGAGTTGTTCAGTAATCTATGAGGGCACTTCACTGGCAGGAGATTGAAAATGGACTGCCCCCTCAATGACCTTGAGAGTGCTTCATTCCGAGCCCTCCTGCACTGTCAGCACAACAGAGAAAGGAAACAAATACAGCCCAAACCCACATACACTATACCAACAGTTTTTAATAGTTTTTTTCTTTTTCTTTTTTTTTTTTTTTTTTTTTTAGGAATCTCCTACTGCATTCCAATTATGTAACAAAGGATTATTATAATCCAGCCATGTTTTTTGTCCAAAAGTCATTGAGACTTTTCACTGGACTAACCATCAAATAAAATGTGCTTCCTGGAAATATCCCTGGGCAGACCCCATTACAAACCTGAACCTCATGGGTTTATTTTAAACAGACATCTGGTCAACCTTCTACTTTCTTAGCAACTTATGTAGCGACCAGTGACGTTAGAAAAATGTGCATTTAACTTTTAAATATACAGTAGGATGACACATCTTTCCTTTTATTGTTTATTTTGAGCCACACTATGCCAGAATGCTACTCTATTTAAGCGATAGAGCCTGTAGAAGGAAAAAAGCCTGTATTTATGCGCAGATTGATTTAAAAGTTAATTCACAGTTAAGCACTTCAATGTTCCAGCAGGCACCTATGCAAAATAGGTCCCGCTAGATCTGGAAGCTGATTGACTGTTCGCACTCAACCGTTTTCTATTTTGAGATATAAGTGATCACAATGTAATATTCACCTTCACTGGGGAAATTAAATTTGTATAGATACAAACAGGTCACGTTACCAGAGGCGTTCAGAGATTTCAGTTTATTCACAGGTGCAACATATTGTTTCCTGGGATGTTCTGTGCATTTACGGTGGTTGTAAGAATACACATTGAAGAGATCAGAAAGGTGCTGGGGTTCCATCCTCAGCTGTGGGAGGAGACAAACTCAGCCCAGCACACTAAACACTGCTGATGCACAGTATTGACTAATTACAACATCTCTCTTTCCCACAGGGGCACACACATATTTTCCAAAAACAAACAGTTGAATAAAAAGGGATCTGTCATACAAAGATCTATTACTGTATCTCAAAAAATACACACTCACATTCTAATATACTCATTATATTTGGTTGTTTCCCGGCAATGCAGTATACACATACCTCATAAGCTAAAGCAAACGTCCCCCAGTGAATGCCTAGCGAACATTTTGCCTGGACATCAATGTGAATCCTCACCGCCTCCTCTGGATCCACATGCTGGGCTTTCATGAACCACCTTGTGGAAAACACAAAAGTAGGACAGTGATCATGTGCTACACTATCAGTTGCACACTAAGCAACTACACATTAGGATGACGTGGCTCATTTAAATATAGCCAGTTTACACAGCACTAAATTTAGCAAGCTACAGAGCTCTTAGTTACTGGATATTGACTGTGCATTAGCAAGTGCAGATGGTCATAAACTGTAAATGTACTATAGTATAGTATTGATATTTCCCAATAAATGAGGCAAAGCAGTGTTAAGCACATAGTAAGTGCACAAATGACAGCAACTGGAAACTCCAGGTATCCCACCTAACCAACCAGTGAGCCTTTGGAATCAAACAAGAATCTGTTAGAAAAACACTGTATGAAAACACAATGCTTTACTAATACTTTATTCCTAGATATGCATTTAGATTATCTAGCTAAGATGTCCAAGGTTTAAATGCTGCTCAGCCACTGACTTACACTAGCTTCCCCAGGTGTAAAACTGGACCTCTCAGGATATGTTTTTTTTATTTTTTGTTGCAATTAATCTGCACATACAGGTTATTTTTATTTATTTTTTTCAAAGTCTTCTACACCAAATCAGTGATCATGGGACAATCAAAAGGCCAGTTATGTTTTTGAAATAAAGGTGCAACACTTCTTATTCGAACAACTAACAGTACCTCTCAATAGCAGGTCTGACAGGCTGGGAAAGACAGCATAGCAACAGTCATCTTCTGCTAAAGCAGCATAGTTTTTACAGATTGAACCCAACCTGGTGATAACTATCTTATCTACACAACTTCCTGGATACATAATATTTGCTTTCCACGTTAGTGATCCAGGTAAATGCATAACAGACTGCTGAATCACAGTGTGTGTTCTTTCACACCATTAGTCAACTGGTCATTAAAATAGAAATTAATAAATAAAAAAACAGTTCCCGTATTTTGTTACTATCAATTGTATAAGAGAAGTCCACACAGAACAAAATTTTAGCAATCAATTACAGTAGTTAAATAAAAAAATGACGCGGTCAGAGATGTAATCTCTGTAATAAAGCAGAAGGTTATACAGTAGCTCTGCTATGCCTGCGTTACATTCTACAAGCAGTATGTCACTGTAGAAATTCAGAAACACATATCTAGTTTACTGTGTAAAGGAGATTCTTCTTTTTTTACATATTATTTGAACAAACCATCTCCTTTCTATTAAAAACCTGTTAAGCCAAGAGCAATCAGAACTGGAAACAATTACAAATAGATAACATTCTGAATTCCCTTATTTACAAAAATGAAAACGAAGTTTCTTTTTTTTTTTTTTTTGTTAACCTTGGTTCATATGCTCCGATGGGAATAGCTGCCAGGTCAAAGGGGCCAAACCGTTTTCCAATCTGCTCAAAGGCTGAACAGTAACCTGTGTCCCCAGCGAAGAAGAAGCGGTTGCCGGGTCCCAGGACGGACCAACTTCCCCAGAGCACCCTGTTATCATCTGTGGGAGTGCGCTTGCACCAGTGCTGTGCTGGTGTGAACACAAAGGTGACCTCATCGTGGCCTGGGACGCAGTTCTCCTCCCACCAGTCGAGCTCAATGACATTCTCGCAGCCACACTTCTGCATCCAGTCCATGAGGCCCAGGGGCACAAACCAGCGCAGCTCGCTGCCAAAGCGCTCATTCAGACTGGCCACTGAGCCGGAGTCCAGGTGGTCGTAGTGGGTGTGGCTGATGACCACGGCGTCGATCTTGGGGAGCTGGGCCACCGAGCAGGGGGGACCCCGGAACCGCTTAGGCCCCATAAACTGTAAGGGGGAGGCCCGCTGGCTGAATACCGGGTCAGTCAGGAAGGTCAGATTGTCCATCTCTACCAGGACAGTGGCGTGTCCCAGCCATGTGGCTCTCATCCCTGCACCTGTCTTGCCAGCCAGCTGAGGGTTCTGAATGAAGTAGGGCTCCAGCACTGGCAGCTCCCTGTCAAGCTCCTAGAGAGAGAGTGAGAGCGAGAGACAGAGAGAGAGAGAGAGAGAGAGAGAGAGAGAGAGAGAGAGAGAGAGAGAGAGAGAGAGAGAGAGAGAGAGAGAGAGAAATACTGACTTCATTAAACATGTTTACAACAAGTATGTCAGCAACACTGTGGGTGGTCAAACACCCCCATGGGGAATAAAGCAGTTACTGGGACAACAAAAGAAAGGCCTGTGTCACAATAAAGCCAAGATCCCAATTAAAGAATCAAGGGTCAATAAAATACATATCAGAACCAGTACCAGATGGAAATTGAGGTCAAATAATAATAATAATAATAATAATAATAATAATTATTATTATTATTATTATTATTATTAGTAGTAGTAGTAGTAACAAATTCTACATTAAACATACGCACATTCCCCAAACAGTACACAGGTAACACACAATTGAGATTGAAAGGCAAACAGTGCTAACCTTGATTTACACCTTCAGTTAATTCCTACATGGATCAATATTTTTTCTCCTCCTCAAGATCGACATTTCCACTAAGATTTTTTGGCTCAAATTACACAGCGCTACACTCCAAGCAGCCTTCCCAAAGTTAACGATTACAAATCATGCATATCAATAACCATTTGACCGACAAAACACTCCTGGTAACAATTTAATTTGTAGGCACTAGCTTCCAAGTTTAGCAAGGAATCATAAAGCGGGGTATTGAAAGGTTTCTGTTACAGTACACGTCACGTCATGTTCAGGCAGAAAAGGTTTTTTAAGCTCCAAGTATTGTTTTGTTTTACAGATTTTACAAAAGAATACCGGACAATGAGTTTAATCAAGTTCAGAATGCAGAAAACAAAAGTTAATGGCTACAGCAGAGCTCAGAACAAGACAGTCACACAAAAACGATCTTCCAGCAGTTCTTCAGGCACCAAGCCATTCATATCACTGGAAGTGTTCCAAACAGGACAATTGCTTGAGTTTGTCATATGCAAGCCAGCTGTCTGGAATTTATGTAACAGATAGTTTACCAGAAAAGCCTTGAGTCAAAGCAAAAGTATCTTTGTAAAAGACCTACAGCTGGAATATAACAAATGATAAAATGTTGCAAAAAGGTCAAACATTATTTCCAAGATTGTAAAATGATTTGTCAGCCCTGTTTTTTTTCTGCAGTTCTAGTGTCCCAAGTTGCAGAAACAGATTTTTGCCAACCCTCTTAACTCTGACTGATGGAGTCCAATTTCAAATTTAAAGCTTGGTCTGTTGCAAATTGAAACAAATTGGACTGCTTTCAAAGGGCTTTCAACTCGCATGCTGGGGCACATATAATTCTTACCTTAGACCTTGGGAATAAAACTTTTCGAAAACAGGATCCATTGTCCAAGCATCGAAAAAGTGAATAGGAGAAGTTTGCTTTGATTCAATTGTGAGTATTTGGGACAATTAGAGGAAAGTGTTTGACCACCCACAATATTAAATTTCTATGGCATCGTACAATGCTGACTAGCAAATTGCCAGGTATCAAAGATCAAACCACTGCTGATACAGCTGGGCTTGATGCCATGTCTTCTAAGGGGAATGCTGTCTGATTTTGAATGAGGTGTAATAGTTAGGTGCAATATTAGTGGAACAACTAATAGAGAAATTCAGAGAAAATCATCAAGGAAAATGAATGGCAGAGGGAGACGAGTACTAATTTAAAGTCTAAAGAATGGAGACAGTATCATCCATGCTATATATTAACTGTACATGGTCGGTTAATGGTCCACAATTATTTCTAGGTAGACTGTGTAAACCTCTACATCTCCTGGTGCAATTATGGAAGAGATGGTAGGTCTGCTAAGATAGTTGGATGTGCCATAGACTATAATAGATGCCAGTACTGAGGAATACAAATGGAATGCATACATCATGTTTGTTAGGGCAAGGCACACTGCCTAGCCAGGGCCAGGCACAAAATCTCTGGAATTATAGAAGCTCCACTTCCAGCTGTCTCAACAGCTCTTTCTATTAGGCAGAATATATATATATTTTTTTTAATTAAAGAAACAAGGCCTTTCTTTTAAAACATATCTAAATATGCAAAGATATCTAATGATTATATTCTTCAACAAAAAAAAAAGAAGAGCTGTTCAAGTAAGAACAGGCCTTTATTTCCTGAGCCCCCAGGCACTTCTCTGATCATGTGTTTTTGGGTGTGGTTCCAATTTTATATTTCTAAAAGAATTTCCCTTCCTTAGGTATGTTGTGTGTCAAGAATTCAATTATCATTAGGCCTCAAGTGCACGACTGTCTTAATCAGAACTTTGCCAGGAACCTCTCATTATATTACAAGGCAATCATCTAACTAATTACACTGAGGAACAAACTGCTTATTCTAGAGCAGGGGTTCTCAGCCTATTTTTTTTTTTTTTTTAATCATGCCCTATCAAAGCGAATTATTATTATTATTTTATTTTTACTTGGCACCCCCTGTCCACAATAGTGAGAATTATAAAGCACATATCAGAAATCATTCACAGTGAAGTATTTGCCAAAAATCACACCTTATCCTGTCTACACTCTGTGCATCGAACACCACTCTTAATTCCAATGTTCTCAAAAAGAAAACAAAAAAACATACCTGGTACCTGATCACCCTATGAAACTTC
Source organism: Polyodon spathula (assembly GCF_017654505.1). Lineage (NCBI taxonomy): Eukaryota > Metazoa > Chordata > Actinopteri > Acipenseriformes > Polyodontidae > Polyodon > Polyodon spathula. Next base: position 28,504,682 of record NC_054541.1, on the reverse strand, counting down.
CCTGTTTCTTAAAATGTTTATTAACTTGACACTAGTTTCTCCAAAGAAAGTATTTGAATTTTGTATTATTACTATAATTACTGTATTAGAAGGCTTACCACGTCCCTCCTAGTAATTTGAGAACTGCTGTTCTAGTGCTCTTAATCAGCTCATTTCACTGACTTGCATTGTATTCACATTTCTCTTACCCTGTGAATACAATACCTGTGGCACCATTTACCAAAAGCTGCTGGGATCCTATAAATACAGACACCCACTCCACCCCAATGCAGACGTCATGCAAAGAAGATACTGTAGTGATATGAAGTTAGGATATTTTGATCTGATTTTATTGGCTTTAGTCTTTCTTTTAATGAAGCTCAGAGTTAAATGAAGTTAAATGTTTATACAATTACAACAACATAAGGAAAAATATTTAAATGCCTGGGGGTTTTTTTTGTCTACATTTTCAAGTTATGCTAGATCAGATGATCTAACCAACTGATTATCCTAACATTTATTTGATCTTAACTCAGTCAGATGAGAGTTCAGATATTGGTTTTAAGGAGATTAGGGATATAAGGATATGCCAAAGTGGCAGCAGTATCTACAATAAAAAGTGGAGGCAGCAGCTTGTATCAGTTTTGGGTTTTTGCAATGCAGCCCTTGGCTCGACTGAAGATTATATTGTAACAATACCATTGGCTGTAGATTGAAGCATGTGACGGTTGATTTGTAACATTATACTTGGAAACACATTGTACAGCTTTCTGATTGGTCAACACTATACTGCAGAAACTTCTGACTGGTAGAGGAACAGGAAATTGAGAAACAACACAAACTTGCTGTACAAGCATGGCAACCAGCACTAACAACAATCCATGGAAATTAAAGCTTAACTTCTTATATGGAAATAAAGTTGAACTTGTTTGGTTTTTTTATTGGACATTCAAATTTCCAGACACCACTGCCCTTGAATACCTTGATTCTTTATCTTTGTCTTTCACCTCTGCAACCAACTGTAAAAAACTGCTAAACTATTGTTCTGCAACTAAACCCATTCCCTAATGTTTCTAGTAACAGTTTATAGCATGACTAAAAACTACACAAATATGTGCAAGTTGTGTTATTATGGATAATGGAAGCAGCGATATAAACTAAAAAAAAAAAAAAAAAAAAAAAAAGCAAGCAAATGTCACTTTGAAAATGTTATAAACAGATTTCTAATACTCTATAATGAAACCTCAACCCCAAACCAAATATCTATTAGTTGTCTTGGGGATCTCTTGATGTTTCCTTCTCCCAAAAACCCTGAAGAAAAAAACTCTTCTTACAAGGTGGTGCCACTTGATGCCAATTGGGAGTAGTTACACTTTTAAGCATATTTCAGCAGACAGGCCTAAGACATTTAGCATTTTCAGCATTCAAAATAATGCTTAACAAATTATATATTATACAAATATCACTACATGTTTCATTGACCTGACAGGAAAGAAGATGGGTGGGTGCTTCCAGCCAACACATTCAATGAGACTCAACATGGGTCATACCTTATTTCACAGTATGGTAGAATGGAAATATACTTCAAAGACCAGGCAGAGTACCTCTTTAGAGCTGGGAACTTTGCTGTGGTCCTTCTCTGTGAACTGCCATTTCAGCACGTTGTACAAGGTAGGCGAATGCCACGTGGGCCAGGGGTTGACGAAGTGGCCGTGCTTGTCCTTCTTGGACTTAGTGACGTCCTCCTCCAGCCTGTAGTCGAGGCGGAAGCTCTTCCTGGAGGAGCGAGAGGAGCTGCTCCTCCTCGAGTCCTGCGAGGAGCTCCCACGCTTCTTCACCACCTCTTCCCCTCTGGCTGGCTCTGTGCTGTTGCTGCCACCGGGCTGCTCCTCCTTCACCTTCTCTTCCATCTCACCCAATGGGGATCTGGGGCTGCACAGTGGTCAAAGCACTTGTCATTTATTTTAATTTCAGTGTCAAAGGACTAGATTTACTTTGCTTCAGGATGACTTTTTTTTCTGAACTGAAAATACAATGCCTAATATAACAATACTATTCAGTACACATGGCCACACCACAAGTGTGGAATAAATAAACTATAGTAATGTCCCTTTATAATTATACTTACACGCATGTAGTAAATTGTCCTCTATCACTGCAATTAACCTTTGTCAATTATTTCTGTTAATCAGTAAAACAAAGTCAGTCGAAACCAAAAACATCAGTTATTGATTATAAAGCAAATGTATAGTATGAAAAGTTACAAATTGCATTTTGGTATACTGTGTTACTACAGTACATCTATAGCACAGAAGCAAGTGACAACTGTCAATACAAAGCAAATATTTTAAATTACTTTGTATACTATGGAGCCAGCTGACAATTATGTGTCACTATCTACAAAGTTGTGTACAGTATTCATCAAATATGGGAATAATAAATCCTGCTGCATAGCATCTTTAGCTATTTTAGGTCTGTCTTTATTCAAACTCTACGTCCTTTACCATAATAACTACATACTGAAGCCAGGGAAGTGAATGCAGTCCTTGAGATAGTTAGCCCATGCCTTTATTTTTTAATCTTGTAATAACTCCAAACTTCTATGAAGGGGAATCTTATTTTTTAATACCTGGCCAGCATCTACCCTGTAAACAACCTTTTGATCCAGTTCTTGGCCTCTTAGCATGAGACACTGAGCAACTTTTCTGTGATGTAAAGTTGTCAGCTGCTAGCTAGAAAATAAGACAAGGCTTCCTTTGAATCAGCGTCTATCTGTTTCCATCACTGTTGTTTGCGATGGTACAAGCTTATGAATGTGACCTTTGCCCATCATAGTATTGAATCCATCCTCCTGTATTGTGAAAGCTTGCCCCCACCCTGCTACTGCTATGTACTGTAAATTCAAAATTAGTGAATCAAAAAAATCAATATATGTAGAAATGCGACGTATGGCGAGACAGGCACCTCCTTATATCATATCCCCAAATTTTGATACTCTTAATAACCATGTTTCATCACAATTGGAATAGTTGTTTTCTAGATGTATCTTAAAATCTGCAGAGGACAATAATAAGTCAGCTGTCAATGCATAACCTATGAACTACAGTATGCATGTGAAGCCTGTTACTGGCATCTTCCATACTGATAAACCGAGCTCTAATGTCAAAGGAACAAAAGTTTTCCATTGTTCCATGCATCATTATTTATTCTCAATTTAAACTGCTATGTGACAGATGGTCCTTGATTATGTGTCTTTAATGACAGTCTCACTTGGTTCAAATAAAACGTGACACACTCTTTACTAAGCTACTGTTATTAATAGGTATTTTGGAGAAATTCTGTACATGAATCTTGTTCTACAGAAAACAATAAATACAGATAAATACACTGAAATATAAGTAATTTGTAAGTAGTGTATATTGACAATGCACCTTTAAAAGTCTTAGCAGTCTTTCGGTAACTGTGCTTTATGAAACGAGGTGTAGCTCCAGAATTTTCAAAATCGAACTATGCATTCATCTTGACAAAACTAGTTGTACCAAAGCATACACAAAGATGCAATGCTTCAGTCTCCTGAAACCCAACTGTCATTCAGATTATTTACATTCAAAATCTGAAACTGTTTTCCAATCTCAATAAAAACAAAACATGTTGCAGCAAATAATACGCTCCTGTTCAGAAAAACAAAACAAAACAAAACAAAAAAACACAATCTGGTAAATTAATTGTTTCAAACAGAGACTACCTATAATGTTGTCAGCGTTAAATCTGACAGTTTATTCACCTTGGACTACGAACGAACGTGGGAAAAAAAAAAGTTTACTGTACCTTAAATCTGCATGTACAAATGTTCACTATAATTCCGATTTTTGTATTATTATTATCTGCATCAACACTGCAAGGGCTGTTCAAGTCTGGACCGATCTCCACTAGGAGATTTTGCTTCTTGCCTCTGATTCTATTACAAAGTAACAAACGATTTCTCTGACGTTGTTCTTCTAGACTGTAGCTACAACATGTGACAGTGCCTTATATGGGAGCCTATTCAAATCATATTCAAATACTATACCTTCAATTCAGCGAATAGCGTGTTTGTACGAGATACCGCTTCGACACAGCCAAAATAAAAACTCAAGTTTGTTATGTAAGTACAGTACCAGTATATCGAAATGAGTTATGTTTCTAATTATTCTCTTTTAAACACCGACTGCGCAAGCACGATAAAGTGTGTATTATTATTATTATTATTGTTGTTATTATTACAGAGATTTCCTTTAACCGATATGTCAGCAGCAGGTCTGTAATGGTGAATACGGGAAGACCTCTCATGCTAGCTCTGAGCCAGTGTTCAGGTACAACAATTTATTTAGTAGCAAAATCACACTGAATCATCTTTCCAATGACCTGTATGTGCAAGCTAATAAAAACGCATCCCCTGTAACAGTGGAGTGACTAACTGGGCTACCAAGATATTGCCTTAATTTGCAAGAATAATCAGGTGTCAGTGCTGTGAAAAATCTGGTCATGTATAATAACTACTTATTACCAATGCAAAATTGAGTCAACTTTGGCCACGCAAATGTCTATGAAAAAGTACACAAGTATGTTACTATGGCCTACAACATTCACAGTATCCATAACATCACAATTATACAATAAGACAGAATATAATTATAGTGTATCCAATTTTATATGATCTTAATGCCCAAAAGCTTGAATAAAATTACTACTTTTAGGATTTTTTGGAGATTCTCTCAGTATCCTTATTCTTCTTGTTAGTGTAATTCAGAAAGGCAATATGTAGAAACTGTATGTCTTTAAATAATAATACAAAAAAAACCCTCTGTCACAAGGCAAGTGCATGTGCATGTGAACATTCAGCACAGCTCAATGCATCAGTGGTAGTTTTCTATTGCTGTGGTCTATGAATCAGTATGGTCTTTAAGATCATAATATATATTTTTTCTCATAATTTTATGATTACTGTGGCTCAATAACACAGTGGTTGTTAACCAGTTAATACAAATAATACACATTGTTATACTCCTTAAAATATATGTCAGTAGTTTATAAATTATTTGTTTCATGTTCTGAACACTATGAAATTGTTTAAGGTTTTCAAGTAATATAGATCACTTTTAAATAATATACACTGCATTCGAGGGCACCCTTTACACTAGATTTGTATTAAATTACATACCCCCCATGTATATTATGACATATTTATTGTGTTTTTTCTCCTCACCACAGCCAATCCCCACACAGCACAAGTGTTCTGAGGGCGTGTGAGCGTCCTTTGATCTCACACTCCTAAAGCCAGAATCACTTTTACTATAAGCAATCCAGAGCAGAGGTGGGCAGGCTGCCGAATCCAGAGAACAGAGATCAGCCCTGATTTTTATCCCCTCTGAATGTGTTTGGTGTCTGGTAAGTAGGGTTTGCTGTTGCACGGTGAGGAGAAGCAATCTCTGCTGGTTTCCCAACCACCACACAGGAAGCATAAGAGCCAACATGACGCCCTTCTTGTGGTCCCCAGCAAAATGCAGCCTCTTTGGACAGCCTGGACACAAAGTGGGTCCGTCCAAGCTGTGTGACTCATACTGTGCTCCCAGCGGCAGCGTATTACTGGATGAACCACTCGGGGACCACAAATGACTTTTAAAAAAAAAATAAAAAATTTATAGATCTTCAATGGTTTAAGTTTCCTAATGCAGAATCATGAAAAAAATGTCCTTGGCTGTAACTTCAAATAATGCATGAAGCCTGAAGCAAGTTTGAAAACATTATGCATAATTCATTCTATGCAGAATGCTTAAAAATGTCATGGCTTTAAATGAGAGCTATGCCATTCATGTACTACATTGATGTGCACTGTTTATAATATGATATATTGCACTGCTAATACATAGACATAAGAAGTGATAACAAATATTGTTCAACAAAAGGCAATTTATGCAAACCAGTTTCTGTTAAGGTTATGATCTCGAAGCGAATGTGTTTGAAAGTCATGTCATGAAAAAATCATTTAAACTTTATATTGCGTGTGTCCAATATAAAAGGTCCCCATGATAAATGTGTTGAGTAATTTTACAGTGTCCCATGCTTAAACTTAGCATTTATCATGACTCTCTGTGGTTTATACAATACTTTACCTTACTTATCTGTACTATGCTTTACTACACTTTGATACATGTAGTGCAGTAATCTTTTATAAGGGATCCAATACATTAAGAGAAAGACCAAGGAATTTAGTCTGGAGCATTATTACTAACACTGCCTAATTCAAAGCTAGCATTACAAAAAGAACAGAACTCAGGGGGCTCCCGAGTGGCGCATACAATAAAGGCACTTCGCGTGGAGTGCAGGATACGCCCCATAGCCTGGAGATCACTGCTTCAAGTCCAGGTTATGCCATCACCGATTGTGGCCGGGAGTTCCCAGGGGGCTGTGCACAATTGGCTCAACACCACCCAGGTGGGGAGGGTTCAAGTCAGCAAGGTAATCCTCGGTTCACCACGCACCAAAGACTCCTGTGGCCGATAAGGCGCCTACAGGTCTGCTGTAGAAGCCACTCCCAGAAGTGTTGTCCTCTGGCACTATGGGTCAGGTGGCTTTGTTGCAGACCTACGGCTTGGCAGGACATGTTTCAGAGGACGCATGTGTATGCCGCTATTTCCCGACTCAGCACGGGAGCCGGGAAAAAAATAAAAATTGGGGAGAAAACTGGGGTAAAAGTCATTGACGACAACTAAATAAAAAAACAAAGCTTAAGCATGCAGATTGAATTACTTTAACTGAAATCATAATGCATTCGAGGTGCAGTGTACAATAAGTACAGTGCCCCCTGTGGCAGGATGACCCACCACATGTGTGTACATTGTGTTTTATGTTGTTATTGTTGGTGTATATATATATATATATATATATATATATATATATATATATATATATGATATATATATATATTGGTGCACGGGATACAACAGGGCTTGGCGCTCAAGTGATTTAAAATATATTAAAATATATAGGCACGGGATTGCACAATCACTTTGCACAATCACTTCACATGCAGATAAAATGTGTATTAATATGTGAGCACCGGGAGTGCACAGATTAGTTCACATGCTGGGATTCAAGTGAATAATGAATTAGTAAATGAATCCCAGCACAATTGTATATATCGATGCACAAAGCACTCACTTGGGGTTGTGTGTTTGTGAGTGGAGATCGGATGTGGAGAGGAGGTAAAATAAGAAGAAAAATAAATAACAATTACTAAGTGTGCTGGCTTTTAAACCAGCACGATACTTGTTATTTGTCTGTGTGTTTTGGGCATCACGCCAGTTTGTTGTACAAAGTGTTTTTGTGCTTTGTTCAACTCTTATTTTGCAATAAACCGGCGCAGTACTGTGTGTTCTTCTGATCTGACATCACCACCACCAGCTAGCCTTCCACACCCCTCAACACACCCTTAGTCTACTTATTACATAACACTGTATGACCAGTAGAGCTTCAAATTCCAGCGATATCCCTCAGTTTTACTAAAGCACTACATGCACATTTCTGAAGGTTTTTACATTTCAGTGAACGGGACATCCATTTTAATTTGACAAAATCTTAATCTCTCAAAACAGCAGAATATCCAAATACTGCCACTGTTTAGATAATTAAAATAGTGCTCTTGTGGTACCTTCATTTCAATCTGTAAAAATATGTAAGGAAGGGTCATATATTAAATGTTTGAAATGTCATTGGTATTTACATTCAGAATCTGAGACCTCGACTCAGAAAAGTAACATTTTCACATATGTAGCATGTTTTTGATTGTTTATTGCAGACACAATCTACAAGGTGGAGAACTGGGGAAGAATGACTTTTGTACACCAGAATGTCAGGATTTGTTATAGTGTGACTCCTCTATTGGCTGAGGAGATAACGAACTTATATATATATATATATATATATAGATATATATATATATAATATATATATATCATATATATATATCATTAAAAGTAATGTGTCATTAATCATTGCAATCAACATATGTTTCGAAGACTATTTTGACGTTCCAGAGTTTGTTATGTTTCAACGGAAGGACAAAAGTTGCTGACTTTAGTAGACAACGATGCAATTAAATCGTGGCTATAACAATATAGTATACTGTATTGAGTCAATATGTCATTATAAATAAGATATTCACCTTTCTTCGACATCTTGCTTTTCCATATTGATTTTTTATTTTTTATTTTTTTTGGCACAGGCTGCACAAGAAAAACCTGGAGGAAGTCTGCAAATATTTCTGGACTTTACCACCGCCAGCTGATGTAGGAATTGAAAGCCTGAGTACCTCAATCCCCCCTGTGTCTGACAATAGTTGGCTATAGCTGAACGAACTTTAGCACCCTGTAAGGAAGAGAAGCGAAAAGGGTTATAAAATGGAACACATCGCCTTATACATTGTGCTTGCCAACTGTACTATTGTACACACTCACCAGTTAGTCACACGGTAGGCTGTGTACCGAAACTGTAGCCATCTTGGTAAAGGAATAATCTACACACAAAACCACTTGCTCTAAGTAAATGAATTTATGTGTATTGCTTTACAGTGTTTCGGTTCCTTTATCTAATCAACTCACAGCTACACTTTCCTCTTAATCCTTAGAAATATGGCTCTTCTGTGCTCTAGTAAAATATAAAGTCTTCCATTAAAATAATTCACGTAGACCCAAAAAGAAATGATTTACAAAGTGTTATTCCGCAGATTACGTGATTGGCTTACGTGTTGCGTTACATTACGTGGGTTTAAGCAATATGGCGGCGTCCTTGCGTTGTGTGTTTGGCTTTGCTGGGAGAGATTTCATCAGACAAAAACTATTAAAAATAAGTGCCACAAGCAAAGTGAGTATTTTGACGATGTGCTTTGAAATTAGTCATGTGATATACAACGAAATATTTCTGTGTTAGCGCTAAAGTTCCACTTACTCTGTACTGTAACGTGTTTTACAATCAGTTTGCTGCAGTGTTTATGAAAATGTCATTCGGATCATTGACCTGTCAGGATTTAGACGGTGGTAAAACAATCCATTTATACCCGTAATTCTATTTGTTCTTATTCATTAGAACGCGTTGTAACACCATCTGACGGATCCGTTTGTAATCTGCTTTATAATACAAAAAAATAACCAACACTAGTTGACTATTTGTTTTCTTAGCCTATTTTTGGGTTGAACAGATACAGAGCTTCACAAGCAGCAAGTCAAGTGGTTTTAAACGTACCGGAAACTAAGGTAACACTTTTAGAAAATGGACTTCGGGTAGCGTCTGAAGATTCAGGACTGTCAACGTGCACAGTAAGAATCCTATGAAAAAATGTTTCAACTATGACTTTATTTTCAACTGTTAACTAAGGAAAAGGCTAAGCATAATTATTGTAAATAATACAAAGTGAATAGAAGGTAGTTTGGTAGTCCAGTTTCTCCATTAACTAGGAATGATCAACCTAGTATTACTCTTTAATTTAATAATTGATGTCTTATCAAAAGGGTCATTATATCTGCTGTGTTTATTGTACCAAACCATTGTGGAAATATAATCATTGACCAGGTAGAGGTTTAATGCTCTCATGAAATACTGTCACAAATAATTATACTAGACAAATGAAAGAAACCTACCCACAGGATATTACTTATACCTATATTCTGTACATTTTAAATGAAAGCCAAAGTATAACTAGGTTTACATTCTTCACAACAAGGATCTCTGTTCACACTAGCAGATAGTTAACCCAGTGAGCTGCAGTTTTTTCTAAGGGGGCCACGTTGTCATTACAGGTTGGAGTTTGGATCGATGCGGGGAGCAGGTATGAAAATGAAAAAATCAGTGGAACAGCACATTTCCTGGAACACCTGGCCTTCAAGGTAAGTTTAATGTTGGCACAGTGTCCCTTTGTATTGAAGAATTTATTGAAGCAATTACAAAGGCAATCTTTTTAAAAACAATTTGACAGCAGTTGGGTTCTCATTTTTGTCATAAGAGCAAAGGAGACAAACTCTTTATTGGAATTTAGGTCATGATGACAGACAGCGTGCTTCTTTTTTTCAATGCAGGGTACCAAGAAACGCTCACAACTGGACCTTGAACTGGAAATTGAAAACATGGGAGCTCACCTAAATGCTTACACTTCCCGGGAGCAGACTGTGTATTATGCTAAAGCATTCTCTAACGACTTACCCAGAGGTACTTTGGTAATGCACCTATTTTCTGATGTTTTTGCTCATAACAAGTTAATTACTTTGTGTTTTTATCTCTCCAGCTGTGGAAATCCTTGCTGATATTGTCCAGAACAGCACACTAGGAGAAGCTGAGATTGAGCGTGAGCGAGGGGTCATCCTCCGAGAGATGCAGGAAGTTGAGACCAACTTACAGGAAGTCATCTTTGACTATCTCCATGCTACAGCCTATCAGGCCACAGCAGTTGGCCGCACAATCCTGGGGCCAACTGAAAACATTAAGTGTGTCCCTCTTCTTTATATACTAATAGCTGGTTTCACAGACCCCGATCAGCACTAATCCTGGGCAAAAGCCAGTTTAAATAAATAAATAAATAAATAAATAAATACACTAATTAAAGCAATTGACTTTGTTTGCAGATCTATCAACCGTAATGATCTTGTGGAATACATCACCACACATTATAAAGGGCCCAGGATAGTACTGGCAGCTGCTGGAGGTAAGTTTTTTTTTTTTTTTTTAAGGTTAGACAGTTTTGATTTAAGCTATTCAGTTTTATTTATTGATTTTTTTTTTTAAATGTTTTTTGCCAGAAAAAGATAGATCCCATTTCATGTTATAAATATACCAAAAGTATAGAAAACCCTGTTAAAAATGAGATGATTTGTTAGCGTAATATTCGCTGTGCTTTCTATGATGCCAGCTTGTGTTTTGCTTTGATTTAGGAGTATCACACAGTCAGCTGATTGACCTTGCAAAGTACCATTTTGGGAACTTGCCCTCTTCGTACAAAGGAGATGCTCCAGCCATGCCTCTGTGTAGATTCACAAGCAGTGAAGTATGTATACCCATGTTTTACTACCTTATTCTATACTGCAGCTTGAGTGGCCTTACATTGAATACATGAAGTGTGTGTACAGTGTTAGAAACAAACAATATTGTGCTACTAGTCCAAAGGATTAGTACCTTTTGAAACTAGTCCTGATGTAAACTTCCTAGTCTTTTTGTGAGGTGCCTAAGTTGGAATCAACAACAGAAGTTGGGGTCCCTAAAATAGGGACAAAGTACCTTAGTAAACGCTCGTACAGATCGATCAATCACCTGTTTGCACTTCGTTACTGAGTGACTAAACTGTACTGTGTGCTGAGAAACTGACACTGACAGCACCAGACAGGGTGACAGAGGAAAAAAATCTCTTGTGTCACCTTGCCAACCATGAAGCTCTGCATGAAATTGACACAGATAACACAACTAAAATGTTTATTTTATTGTACATTACATGTGTTGCTATTTACAAAAATGCTGCCTGACTATGAATTACTTTCAACAATAATGAATGTACACATGTACACATGCAATCTTCACTAAAGTCCCAATTTAAAGACAGTACGTTTCACTGTAGCCCTCGGGATGAAGTTGTTAGCTAGATGTCTATTTATTTTTATTTTTTTAATTAGCAGTGGGAGAAAAAAGCTTCAGCAAGTACAGTAGAATCTGCCAGAACTGATGGACGCTGAATCTACTGTAGATACTAATGAGAGCGTAACAAATACAAAAGAAAAATGAGGGAATCGCAGATCTTTTCAAGAAAGCTGGGGGACTTTGTAGAATTTTATATTTTTAAACGCTACAATACCAGTTCTGCTTGTGAAGCATCCACACTATATATTGACAGAACAGGTGATTTATTTGCACTGTGCAGGAGCTGATTTTCCTCCATTGGTGCTTGAGCCCTGGAGCGCTCACAGAATCACCACTTGTGCACCTGTTAGCAGTGATTTGAAGCCTGGTTTTCAAATGAACTGATTACCGCTCAGCAGTACTGTACTGGTATAAGAAGTGTTTTTTTTTTTAAAGTAATTTCAGCTTCTAATAACTTAAAATATGCTGATGATAATGTAAACAACACCAAGCTACAGACAGTGAGTCCCAAGCTTTAAATGTGTTACTGTTTATAGATCAGAACTGGGTGGTTCTAAAAGGAAGATGGGATGATTGGGTGCAATAAGTCCCCCCTTTCAATAGATGGCAATGCCTAGTTTCTGTCACATACAAAAGAAAACTACAAATCAGTGTTTTCTACACTTAGCATTACAAATATTTCTGTCCATGATCAATATACAGTGTCTGTAGAAAGTCTACACCCCCTTTCAAAATATTCACCTTTTGTTGCCTTATAGCCTGGAATTAAAATGTATTAAAATAGTTTTTTTTTTTCATTTATCTACACATCCTACTCCACAACTTCCAAGTGAAAAAATATTCTAGAAGACTGTAGAATATTAATTAAAAATAAAAACTGAACTAGCTTGGTTGGATAAGTGTCCACCCCCCTTGTAATAGCAATCCTAAATTAGCTCAAGTGTAACCAATCGCCTTCAAAATCACACACCAAGTTAAGTGGCCTCCACCTGTGTTAAATTGTAGTGATTCACATGATTTCAGGATAAATTCAGCAGTCCCTGTAGGTTCCCTCTGCTGGGTAGTGCACTTCAAAGCAAAGACTCAACCATGAGCACCAAGGTGCTTTCAAAAGAACTCCGGGACAAAGTTGTTGAAAGGCACTGATCATGGGATGGGTATAAAGAAATATCAAAGGCCTTGAATATCCCTTGGAGCATGGTCAAGTTGATTATTAAGAAGTGGAAGGTGTATGGCACCACCAAGACCCTGCCTAGATCAGGCCGTCCCTCCAAACTGGATGACTGAGCAAGAAGGAGACTGATCAGAGGGTATGAAGAGGCCAATCGCAACTTTGCAAGAGATACAGGCTTTTATGGCCAGGACTGGTCAAAGTGTGAATTTGACAACACTATCCCAAGCACTCCATAAATCTGGCCTGTATGTTAGAGTGGCAAAAAGGAAACCATTACACAAGAAAGCCCATCTTAAATCCTGTTTAAAGTATGCAAAAAAAAACTCTCTTTCTGTAGCCATGTAGCAAAAAGGTGGTCTGATGAAACTAAAATTGAACTTTTTGGCTTAAATGCAAAGCGTTATGTTTGGTGCAAACCCAACAGAGCGCATTACCCAAAGAACACCATCCCTACTGTGATGCATGGTGCTGGCAGTATCATGTTATGGGGATGTTTCTTATCAGCAGGGACTGTGGCTCTTGTCAGGATAGAAGGGAAAATGAATGGAGCAAAGTACAGAGAAGTCCTTGAGGAAAACCTGCTGCAATCTGCAAGAAAGCTGAAACTGGGACGGAAGTTCACCTTTCAGCATGACAATAACCCATAGCACACAGCCGAAGCTACACTGGAGTTGATAAGGAACAAAAAGGTAAATGTCCTCGCGTGGCCCAGTCAGAGCCCCGACCTAAATTCAATTGAAAATTTGTGGCATGACTTGAAGATTGCTGTCCATGAATGCTCCCCAAGGAAACTGACAAAGCTTGAACAGTTTGGTAAAAAATAATGGTCAAATATTGCCAAATTTAGGTGTGCAAAGGAGATTTATCCAATTATGATTTTTCAGTTTTGTATTTTTAATATATAATTTTTTTCTCAATAAAATCTTTTTTCTCCTTAACAGTGTGTAGTACGGTGTGTAGATAAGTGGAAAAAATCCTCATTTAAATGCACAAAACTGCAGCACTGACACAACAAAATGTGAAAAAAGTTCAAGGGTTGTGTAGACTTTCTATAGGCATTGTATATGAAAACCATGTATAAAGTTTATCAGCTTGATTTTTGCTTAATATTATAACAGGAAAATAATTGCTGAAATGGAGAGTTTAGCAATACCATTTTTTTATTTTCACTAAATAGTGTAAAGAAACTAATAACATCCATTTTCCCAGTAAAAACTATTTTAAAACAGTGATCAGAGTAACTAGACAGTGTTTATTGCCCATCTTCCCTAATAAGTGTGTGCTATAGCCATCTTCTCTGAAAATGTTCTACTTTGCTAAATGTTTTGAAGTTAAAGGTAAAGCTTTCCACATGAGGAATCATTGCTGTATCCCTCGGTCTAAATAAAGCACACCACTCAGCAGTACTTGCCCCCCTGCTGCTGTGATAATGTACATACATTTAATGGTTTAAAAGTAAATGATCAAACTGTTCCAGAACAAGATAGAATTGAGCTGACCTATTAGCCAATATATGGTCATGTGCATTACAATGCAACTACACTGGACACTGTTGTGAGACTTGCCTGTCTGAATACTTTTTATAGAAGGCCTCTGCTGCACTACAAAACTTTCATACATGAACACAAAGTCCACCATGACTGTAAAACCTGAAACAAAGTGTTTTTTTTTTTTTTTTCCTATGGTGCATAGTTTTGAATCGCATGTTTCTTTTAACTACAAGATACGTGTAAGAGATGACAAGATGCCCCTGGCCCACATCGCTATAGCTATAGAGGCAGTTGGCTGGTCTCACCCAGACACTATTCCCCTCATGGTGGCGAATACACTGATCGGTAACTGGGACCGCTCCTTCGGAGGTGGTGTGGTAAGCATCTTATTCTTTTTAGCTTTTCCTTTCTTTGCCGGAGATCAAAAATAGTAAATGTAAGAGCACTTCAAAATTACCCACAAATCTAGAGTACAGTATGTGTATGTATTTTTTATATGCAAACTATAGAAATATAATACAAACCATTTAACTTTTCTTTTACCATCTTTCTCAGCAGGCGTTAGTTTTTACTGATTTGCTAACTGTGTGTTTGCATTATTTGACTAGAATCTGTCTAGCAAGCTGGCTCAGGTGACCTGCCAGGGGAACTTGTGTCACAGTTTCCAGTCTTTCAACACCTGTTACACTGACACTGGGCTCTGGGGTCTTTACATGGTATGTGAGCCAAACACCATTGAGGACATGATGCACTTTACCCAGAGAGAATGGTACACTATGTAGTACATTTTATTGAAAGAACAAATAGCTAATAAGATTCAATGAAATATCTGGGTAACTGCATACAGAACAAAAATAAATAAATAAATTACAATATTGTTGATAAATGTTTGAAGTACAGCAGTTGTCTATACATACTTGGCAATCCAAAGCTGGGCGTAGCTTGATATCCATTTCATGTTTCACAGTATTAAACAGAATTATTTAATATGGAGGAAATATACCCTCATTATTTTACATGTATTAAATAAATAAATAACATATTTTAATAGTAGCCAGATAAGAAGCAAAAAGTACAACTACAAGCAAAGTGCAAGACAGAAGCCTTTGAGGGAGGAAGTATGATGTTTTCTGGGTAAAGTCCAGGCTTTTTTTACAGATCAGTTGGTGTGACTAATTTTTAGGGTGCCTTAAGCAAGGTTTAAAAACCAGTCAATTTGTATTACCACATCATATCTATTACCTGCTCCAAGATTGGATTCAAATGAACTACCTGTAATATGTATTATTCTTTTCAGGATGAGGCTTTGCATAAGCGTTACTGAAAGCGAGGTTGTTAGGGCCAAGAATCTCCTAAAAACAAATATGCTGCTGCAACTTGATGGTACAGTGTATATTTCCTGTTTCCCCTTGTTCATTTCTATTGAATCCTTTTTTCTTGTTCAACCCAATACCCTGTGAAAACCAAGCATTGGTATGACTTCAGTTCTACTCGTTGTATAATTACAATTTGTGGTAAATAATGTGTCTACATACAATAGTAGCATTTCAAAATGCAATGTTTGTTTTTCTTTTTTAATGAACCTTACCCATGTCTGGTAAAATTTAACCATTAACCTTTACTGTTGTTACAGGGTCCACACCTATATGTGAGGACATTGGTAGGCAGATGCTGTGTTATAGCCGTAGAATTCCACTTCCTGAACTTGAAGCAAGAATTGATATAAGTAATAGCTTCATGCTCTTGTCTTCACATACAGTAGCAGTAAGGTGATGCACTGCAACGGTAGCATTCATGTAAGTGAATTAAAGCATCCATCAGAACAATACAGTTGTTACTACTGTATTGAAATGAAGTTAACAGATGGTTTCACACTCCCATTAGCACTAATGCCAGTAATGTAGCATGTTACTGTATTTTGACTATGTATAATGACCATACACTTAATTCAGCTGATTGAAACGAAGTAATCAGATAAACAAAACTAGTCTGTGTCCAGTACATGCACAGTAATCTAAACTACGAAGCTCAACAATAATAAACTGACCTGCTCATAGAAACATCTTATTTACTGTAAAGCAGCTTCCAGATATTTGTACTAAGGCTCCAGACGTTAGGCTGCAGCACCCCTTTCAAATCAGTCACATCCCTTTCACTTATTTTACAATATTGCTTATTCCAGATTGATTCTTAATCAGGGCCTCAGCTAAAGTTTTATTTTCTTTTAATACTTTTGCATCATTTTTTTTTTTTTTAAATCAGTAGATATAGCTCATAAGTCTAGGTTAAAAAAAAAAAAAAAAAAAAAAAAAAAAGAGAGTAATTACATTTGTTTTAAAAATGCAAAGCCAGCTTTCTGAAAGAGTGCACTGTGTGCTTGCTGTATTTGATTATAATTTTGGACGACCCCTTAATCATACATTGTTTTATTTAGGCAATAGATGCCAAAACAATTAAGGATGTTTGTACAAAATACATCTACGATAAATGTCCTGCTGTGGCTGCTGTTGGTATGTTAAGACTTTTTTTTTTTTTTTTTTGAATACCAGTAGTACATTTTACAAGAACTGAAAAAGCTTCCTGTGGTTTAATATTGCAACAAATGTATCTCCTTACAGGTCCAATTGAACAGCTACCAGACTACAACAGGATCCGAAGTGGAATGTACTGGCTAAGAACATAAAGTAAGATGTATGTATGTTAATAAGTTTAATAATAATGAGCATTTGTCAGTGATAGCCATGTACACTTTGTTTGTATTTTTTATTATAAAATAAAGACAAACACACAACAATAAAATAACAGGTGCTTATACTTGTCACTTTTTACTTTTAGTAGAAACTTGTTCCTGTGCAGCTTTCTTGGCTTTAACCATCTCTACTAGTTCCTGTTTGGAGAAAAGTAAATATGATAAATACAGCTTTTAATCAGTCAATCTGCAATACACAAAACCACCATGTGCATTACAAGCCTATACAATCACAGTTTAATTAAAATAAAGATAAAATGTGTAACAAGGATAGATATAATAACCAAAAAGGAGACATGACAAGGCTTTGTTATACTTCTTTCGTCCAAGTACTGGGGTTGCATGGATTCCAAAAACTTTTAAAGTAATGCCAAAATGAAAAACAATGACTCTAAAGCTGTCCGCAATACCATTTAATTCACATTATTAATTATTGTGTTTTTCATAATGGTGCTACTAACGGTGCACCAATAATCAGTTTATTGCTTTTAGTTTAGCCTAAATGATGTACAAGAAACATGTGGAAATCAGAACAATTAAGATGATCATGCAAAACAGGCTGGTATAGAAAAGATCTCACTGAAAACAGCAGACCACTAATCTAAATATACAGCAGAACCCCAGAGTTATGAATACCAAACTTACAAACTGGTCTACCGAACACTGCACTCTTAACTGCATGTATGCAAATCACTCCATCTTTTGTGCAATGCAACCACATAGGCACTCCTATAAGCGCTGTGCTGATCATAGCAAAGGCAAAATTACTGTACTAACAAATGTATCCAGAAAGTCAGATTTCAAACCAAGTACAGGCAATTTTAAAATTGCACATCTCATCACAATTTTTTTTTTTTTTTAAACAATTTATTCATTTTTTACAATTTTCTCCCAATTTTTTGGAATGTCCAATTTTTTAACCTGGCTCACAGCTGCAACCCCCAAACTAACTCGGGAGAGACGAGGTCAAGCACACACGTCCTCCGAAAGCGTCCAGTTGTGCCCCGCCCCCTAGGAACTTCCGTCCACAGTCAGCAGTGGCATAGCTTGGCTTTTAACCAGTCATCTCCAAGCTAGGCAATGTGATGAGATGTGCAATTTTTAAAAAACAAGCAGCTACGTTAACTCTGGACGTTTGAAATCTGTTTTTGCTACAGTTCGGATTTAAACGGTAAGTTAGATTTAGCCTTTTTCCATTTATAGTACAGTTCTAAAGACTTTAGAACTATAACAATGAGTACTGCATTCTGTGCTGTACCTTGTATTATTCACCAGATTAAGGCTGTAGAAAGCAGGTGAACACATTTATTAAAACCACTGAAAACTGATTTTCAGAGTTAGATATTCCAGACTTACAAACAACCTCCATTCCCAAGGTGTTCGTAACTGAGGTTCTATTGTACTTAGTAATATGTAAATCTACTCCCCTTTTTATTTATTTTTTGTACATTTAAGACACTGCAGCTATTTAGAAGTCTTTCTGCAAAGTAACGTATGGATTTAAACAATATAATATGTAATAATGGAAACCTTGGACAACTTACCTTGTATCTCTTCATGCAGTCTTTCTTAGACCTGCCAGGAACAACCCCAGCTATCTTTTCCCATCTCTCAGGAGTGCTGACTGGATACGTTTTTAGAGCTTGTTCTAAGAGCTTTTGCTCTTCAGTTGTCCAAGGCAATGCAGTTCCATCTGCACTTGAACCTAGGATAAAATAAAACTTGGATCAGAAAACTGGTTGGCTTGTGAGTCAAGACTCACCTAAAGTACACATGTATATATTGTGCTAGATACTGTACAGTGATGCAATTGTGGTAGCTAATTTTAAAGTGCTGCGTTTACAACACTTGTATTGCCTATCCATTTCTGGCATATGGGTTTTCATAAGGCATTTAAACAGATCAGTTAGAAAACTTACCTTCAAACCTTTCTGAAGGCACTGCATTGTCCACAGTTGGAGGTACAACAGAATGCTCCTTTTTAAACTTCTCAAAAGCTTTCTTGTTAATTTCATCTTTCTGAATAGGATCTAGAATAAATAATTTGTAACAGTTTAAAAAAAAAAAAAGCAAAACTGTATAAGTTATATTGCGATTGGCTCCCATAGCTTGGAGATGACTGGTTAAAAGCCAAGCTATGCCACTGCTGACTGTGGACAGAAGTTCCTAGGGGGCGGGGCACAACTGGACGCTTTCGGAGGACGTGTGTGCTTGACCTCGTCTCTCCCGAGTTAGTTTGGGGGTTGCAGCTGTGAGCCAGGTTAAAAAATTGGACATTCCAAAAAATTGGGAGAAAATTGTAAAAAATGAATAAATTGTTTAAAAAAAAAAATTAAAAAAAAAAAATTATTGTGATGAGATGTGCAATTTTTATATTAGTCTGCTTCCAATTACAGCATTTGGAAATGTTTTTAAAATAAATCACTTGATCACCCTCAAGACATGCTTATTAAAATGGAGCAGACACTGCTCACACACGTTACACTTTAAATTATACTCAAAATGGTGGAACAAATTTGAAAAATAAGATCCAACTCTAACATACCAAGTTTTTGTAAATTCTTGGCTTTATTTATGACATCCTTGGCATTCCTTCTGATTCCACTAGTGGAGTGCAAATTCATGTAGTTGGCAATTACTTCCCATCTAGGAAACAAAAACACAGATTTACCATAACAGTCCACCATCTGGATGGCTATTCTTCCAGTACAATTAGTTTTGTTCTACTGCTTAGGTACAGTAAATGTGCTTTTCATATAAAAATATTACTATTGCAGCACCAGTTTCCGACAATTTAAATGTACTGTATTTTTTACAACATAACATATGCCAAGTCAGTTATTTTACTGTATATAGTTAAGGGCATTCCCACACCTCAGCTGCCAAAACGATTCACCAGTGATGCCAAGCCAGTTAACAATAAGAAAATCCTTGTCTGATTTCATCCCCTGATTAAGAATTACTCTTGCCCTGAAGATATCAGGCATGTACATATACATCAGTAGCAAATAAAAATGTAATTGAAATTATTGACACCACCACCCACCTAAATACCTTAGCACCTGCTTTGTACTGTAGATCAATTAAAGTGCACACACAGCATTTATTTTGAGAGCCAAATACTGACAATAAATAAACTTCAATACCTAGCATTAGTTCCAGCAGGAAAAAGGTTGACAGCTTTAATAAGAAGCTGCAGGTCATCCTCGTTCCAGGTTTTACTCCCACCCCCAGCAGCACTACTCAATTGTTCAGAACTCTTTGAAGACTGGCGAGCACGGGCCTCTGCTTCTTCCTTCTCTTTCAGGAGCTGGGCATTCACCTCCTGGATCTTCAGGGTACATAAAAACAGCACCCGTAAACGTTATAAACAACTTGATTTATATATTTGTTTCATATGAAAGCATTGTGTTACATTCATTATTTACATTATAAAAGACAGAGCTCCTCCTTTATAACGCTGTAGCCAAAAGCCATAGTTCTGAGACGTTTCAATTTGCATTCCGCCTTGTAACAAGAAAAAAGTGCTAGTGAAATGGCATGAGGCAAATGAGAGCCGTGGTCATATTGCCTTATAACAAATAAAAAAGGGGATCACTGTAAAAGGTTACATTTCTAAAAAAAACATGCTGCTGACTGATCTTGGACTGATCTTCACAGACTGATCTTGGACTACCCAATGTAACCTTAAGCAAAAGCAGTCCAAGATTAGTGCTAATCCGAGTCTGTAAACCAGCTAAAACATTCAAATAAAAAAAGTGCACTTGAAAAACAAGGCTGTTTATATGTAAAGACCAATTAATATGGTATGCACAAGTCTATATCCACCTAGTTTTCTATTCAAATTTATTAAGGGTCTAGTTATAATACAGGCATTATTATATTGCTACTGCTACTTTAAAAGCATTACATACCATTTTCTCGACAGCTGTCTTGCTTTCTTCCTTTGTACTTGTTGCAAGCACTTCATTCAGAGATTGCATGCTGAAACAAGAGTGTATATTCACTTAAAACCTGCCCTTTGTGTGTGTATATATATATATATATATATATATATATATATATATAAGATATATATATATATTATATATATATATATAGATAGAGAGAGAGAGAGAGAGAGAGAGAGAGAGAGAGAGAGAGAGAGAGAGAGAGAGAATATATATTATATATATATATATATATATATATATATATATATATATATATATATATATATATATACACACACACATACATACATATATATATACACACAAAGGGCAGGTTTTAAGTGAATAGAATGCTTTAGTAAACGTTTCTTAGAATGCTTTAGTAAACGTTTAGTACCTCATAAGCTCCAGGCGATCGCATAGTTTTTCAACTTCTTCCATCATTTTCACACTTTCAGATTCATTATCAGCAAAGTAGTTCCAGTTCTAAAATAGAGGAAAACTAACTGAGCTTGTCAAGAAAGAAACCACTTAAAAACAAACTTTAATCAAAAGTATCTGACCAAAGTACTTTATATATACACAGCACATCTTCAGGGTCTGAAATTAACACCTTCCCACCAGCCAAATGCGGGTTCATCTGGTCTGTGGTGCGTAAATTTCACACTTACAAGCCACAGTGGCGGATCTGTTTTTTTTTTTTTTTTTTGTTGCTTGGCTTGGGTTTAAATTATCATGCGCCCTCTAGCGTTAATCTTATATACAAATACAGGCAATCCTCGACTTAGGACGCACAGCACTTACTACTCTTTTGCATTATTACACTGCTTCGACTTACGACACTACGAGACCGAGCCATATGTCACATGCGCATGCTCGGTGTCTGAACTGCTGTACCTGTCCTTGTCACCTTGACTCAGTCTAGCTGGTGTTTTTTTATGCATGTAACTTTTTTTTTTTTTTTTTTTTTATGTTACCCTTAATGTCTGATAATAGCAATGGACTCAAAAGGAAACCTAAGCTGTGAACTCTGTCACATCATGAGGGGCTTAACTTCAGGTGATCATAGTTCCAGCAGGTAGGTGTACCGCATACACACGCTGAATATGTCATTGGAATTATTGACAGTAAACCATAATTCAACAATGTTAGATAAAGTAAACTCTTATTTGGTATTCATGGTGAACGTTGGCATTTACTATGACTAATCAAATTTACCTTGAACTGACAATTGTTTTAAAACAGTTAATGGTAAGCAGATCTTCAGTCAGAGGGTGTGATGAAATAACCTGGTGGCCAGTGTATGGAAAAGTTCACTCCAAGTCCTGCACCTTTGTTTATAGTTTGAATACCAGTCAGAATCTAATTTGTTGCATAACTCACAAGGTTGCAGTTTTACCGTCTGCCCCCTTGTCACTAGAGACCTTTTCAACAGTACACAGCTCAGCATTTTCTTGGTAAAGAAAAAAAGAAAACCATGTCTTTTTTCTTTGGATATATATATATATATATATATATATATATATATATATATATATATAATATTATAAAAATTTAAAATTTAATTAAATCATTTTAGTGATTTATCTGGTCATTTTTCTCTACAGGGGTCACTGGTGTGCGGTGAGCCAAGGACACCCTGGCTGACCTAAGTCTCCCTCCCCTTTACCAGATGCAGCACTCGGAAGCCCCCAAACCATGATTTGTTTAGTTATACTGAAAGGATAGAAGATGACTTTTTTTTTTTTCATGTCATATCAGTCTGGAAAATGCACACTTTTCCATGTACTGTGCACAAAAACAGATGGTGGCATAAGTAACAAATATGCATTTTTGATTGTAGCTGCTGTCAAACAAAAGCACTGAAAGTCTACCTTGCATGTTGTCCTAAGTTTTTGCCTCTCTTTTTTGCTGGCTTTCTTCTGAATTTCTTTCTCTTTCTTGGCCTGCATGGCCACCTGTTTGGCTTCTTCCTCTTCCTTCTCCTTGGCCAGGCGAGCGGCTTCAAGCTCAGCCTGTCTAGCCTGGAAAAAAGATTGAACGTTTTACCAAGTGAAGCAGAAAAGTGATTTCTTATTAAATACACGAAGTGTGCCGCTGCAGCCCAGTGTATAAATATAAATAAATATTAAATAATTATTTTTTATGTCTAAATTACCAAGCTCCAGACAGATTTAAAATAAATAAATAAGCAAACAAACAGGGGTTCTTAAAAGTGCAGGGCGATACCAATACTGTAGCTATGGATAACGGAGGTGGTTGAAATGCACCATTGCATGTATTAGAACTATACTTAATACAAGAGACAACATAAGAGGTACAGAGCTACTCCGTTATAACACAACCTATTATAATGCGGAATCAGTTATAACGTGGTAAGGTCGTGGCTCCCATTTCCCCCATAATGCAATTTGACTTGCAAACGTTGGGTGAACGTTCCAGATGTACAGTACGATGATTGGAAGACAGCAAAAACAAAACAAAACTCAAGTGGCAGTTCCAAAAGAGATAAATGTTGCAGACCCTACATTGCTTGGATGGGTAAAAGATGAAGAAAAACTAAGGTTTTCTGATAAGATTGACTCCAAAAAAGAAAAAAAAAAAAAAAAAACGCTGCGCTAAAGACAATGGATTAGACTGCTTTATTCGCTTGGTATGTCAACAGGGAGGCATATAGCGGGGTTCCCACATCAGTGTGGGCACAGCGGAGTAGGACAAGCTGCTATATGAATTTGTTGTTTTTGGTGTGGCCCAGGCCAATGGGTCAGGAACAATCGTCTTAATAAACCATGGATATAAAGCAAATTGTGTGTGTCTTCTTCCTTCATTTTCCTGCATATGCTACAATATTAATTTGGCTTGTGGGCATCGTAAATCATTTTGGGAACAAAAATGCCAATGTTTGTTATCTGGTTTGCAGACATACTGAACTATGTGACCTACTGATTAGAGGACTGGCGTCTGAACTGGACTAGGCTGAGCAGACAGACTGAATTAAGACGGGACCCGAAACGGACCCAAGATGAGGAGGCAAGCTGCAAGCGAGTCAATGACCACAAGCAATGAGACTGACGCCCGGCTGCAGGACTGCTGTAAAACTTACAGCGACTTATCAGACAAACCAGTCTGGGTCTGCTGTAAACCTAAAACCACAGTATCCAAAACTGTGCCCTGCTACCTGCGTAGCTAGAAGATTCAACAAAGAGGACAGAGCGGACGGTCACTATTGTGGATCCTACAATGAGGACTGAAGACCTTGTTGCAGCCGTTTGCTGATTCTATCGAGAATTGAAACCTTGTTGCCAAGTTTGAGCCAACGTGGGGTTGAAGGCTTTGTTGCTGAGAGAAGAGTTTTGTACTTCAACAGATTGAGTTTCCAAACCAGTGGATCAAAAGTCTAAGCTTCAAGGAACCGTTGAGTGTAATTCCAGTTGAGTTTTCCTTTCATGGAATTAAAATTGTGACACATTCACATATAATTGAACTGTTATTTATTTAGTTTGCACACTTTGCATGTGAAATAACTTTTAGTGAAACTTGATGAAGTAACTATAAGTAATCTACCTCATATTGTTGTATAAGAACTTATTTAAAAGTAAACTTGCCATATACTTAATCTATATACCAATAAGCTTAATGTGACATATTCTTAAGATTGTCTGCATTATCTCAGATGTACTCTGTGCTTGGCTGTGGGCATGTGTGTGTGAGCGAGTGACTAGCTATATCACAGCCTGCTTTCTGCCTGCTGCTGGGTGTTAGGAGACAGGCGGTGTCATATTTCAACTGCCTGCTAGTCAAGCATGAGTGCAGTGAGAGATTTTTGAATTGGGTTTTGCACTTACAGACTAAGAGATTTACTTTCTAACTTTTCTAATTTCTGTTTATTTGTGTACTTAATAAAATACTACTATTGATTAACCATCCCTTGCGTCAGCGCGTGAATGTGTGTGTTCATAGTAAATCTTTAGTATGTCAATTTAAATATTGTTAGTAAGAGAGCTAAATCAACCCAGATATTAAATGATCAAATACGACGAGTATGTGTCCACACTGTCCTTTCACTAGCTATTGGCATTAGATAACAAGCCATAAGGATTTGCTGGTAGATGATGTTTGGAGATTCAAGGCAAAACATGCACTCTTCCCAATCCAGACTGCCTTGGGAGCATATGTGGAACATGTGTGTCACAGAGCTTTAAAATCCTAAGTCTCCGCCGGTTTTCAGCCATGGTGATCTGCAATACACATTTTGGTTAGTTTCATTTTATACCTCCCAGTTCATTTTTAATGAATGAGTCGTAAGACAAATTAGTTGAAACCCTGATTCAATACTAATGACATGCCACCCTGCCAATGACATTTAAAAAACTATTATAAAACACATTAACCAAACCAGGCACAAGGTATATTACTTTACTACAGCAGCTTAGATTCACTTGTGTACCAGCTCCCTGCACATGGTGCCAGCTCTCAAAATGTCACTAGTAATCTTCAAAAACAGCACGAGTACCTAACACATAACTAATTTACATATCAACCTCCACCTTTCTCATTCATTTGCATGACATCGCGTGAAAAGCCGGTTTACTCGAGTAAAATAAACTGAACGAATAGAAACCCAAAAAAGCATTTTACACAAGACATTTCTCGAGCAAATGTCTCGAGCTAAAAAAAAAAAAAAAAAAAAACAACCATGCATGGAAACTCCACCAGTGTTACTGTTTATTAAATTTCATTTTTCTTGCTTATTTGGCTTAGTTAAACTGTTTATTTATTGTTTTTTTTTTGGGGGGGGGGGGACTTCCTCTTTATACACAGTATGAATTTGATTTCATACTGTATATATGAAATACAGTATGAAATCAATTTCATTGATTTTTTTTCTGTCACAATATGTAACTCGACAGTACTTGAACACTTCAACTGTAACTTCTTTCCTTTGCTGTCTTCCACAACAAAATCCTTATGGTCACGGGCACATTCTGGGGTTTGTTTCTTTTTTATTTACATTTCACCAAGATTTGCAATTCTTTTTTTTTTGTTTTAAATTCCACCAGTGTGTAAATACTCCCTATTACTATAATATAACATTAAATCATGCAAGCAAGAACATCTTGTTTTAAATCTCGCAAGCGTGTTGCAATCCTCCAATTAAAACTTAGGAATTTGCAGCCACTCAGTAGTTGGGGTGGGTTTAAAGTATTCAGAACAAATCAATGCGAGATACAAGTCAGGAAGGAGGGACATTGCCCACTGCACTGGGAAAGTTTTTTGTAGCTATTTTATTTGTTGGTTTCATGGGGAAAGGGGTCAAGTCAACATGAATTGAGTTACCATTTCCAGTGTTTTTCCGGTGTTTATTGAATATACACCGATTTCATTTTTGTGTTTTAACGGTTTTTAAATCAGTTAACTGAAAATCTGAATATTGCCCAATGAAGACAATTTATTGTTAATTATAATCTGTATGACTTTAATTTGTTTGGAAATAATGCTTAAGTTGGGCTGTATGCATCCTGTACTTGTATTACACTTCCTGTTAATAAAAAGAGCTACTTATTAAAGCATTGTCAAATAGTAGAGCAATTATTTCTCTTCATATTACTTCAATTTTGCTATTATGTAAACATTCCTTTTAGCCAGTGGCACGTTGATATAAAATATAAAGTGTAATAATTTAGCTAATTACATGTATACGATTATTAAAATATACAAAAATACCTATAGCTAGGCAGGGTCCAAGAACTGTGAAGTCAGTAATGAGAGAAACAATGTTACAATTCAAAACACCATCTTACCCTCTCTTTTTCTTCTTGTTCCTTCCGCTTTGCATCAACTTTTGCTTTCTTCTCAGCCTCCTTTCTTGCTTTCTCGTCATCTTTGAACTTCTTTATCCGGGGATCAAAACTGTAAGCAGTGTCTAAAATAATAAAAATTAAAAAGGACAGGACCATTTGAAATTTACTCGGGTTTAATAAACCCCCTGAACCCATGTTTGCTCATTATATCCCCTTTGATCACCTACTTGTAAAAATAAATGTGGGACAAGCATTTCTAAAATATCACCCGCTATTAAGGAGTGTACAAAACACATGCATTATTTCCAAACAGCAATTAAAAGGCAACATAATAACTAGTCCCCACTGAAATCTACAGTAACATTTCCTAAAATCTGAAATGTATTTTCTGTAAATAACTTGTCCAATTCTGTGGCAATTCAATGAAAAATAGTGCTAATAAGTATTTATAAATAAGAAAAAAAGTAAGTCACAGTTAGTTAAGCAAGCAGTGACCCACAACAGGGTGTGCGGGGTATGTTGCGAGGCACGAGGCCATAGGCCTTCAACCACACACAGGTGCAATAATAGGTCCTATACAGTTTTTAATTACACAAATGTCACGTATTTTTAAAGTTATACTATTGTTTGGTTTTCCATTACTATAGCAGGAGTAACAAATTTAAATGTAATTTCGAACTACTGAATTAAATTTTTTTTTTTTCTGAGAAAAAAAATATAATGACGCTATGATGATTTACCAAAATTTAAATTTTCAGACTGTAATGAAAAAGACCATTCATTTTTTCAATTTTGGGAGAGATGTTAAATGTAATTGATGAATGTTACACGTGTCCACCTCTTGTACAAAGATCCTTTTATTGCTGTTTCACTCTGGAATGTGCCTTCATTCAAATACAACATACCCACTAATGTCCTTATTCTATTCATTTCTTCTTTTTTTCTCTGTGCTCGAGCCCCTCGGTTTTGTTTTTCAATCCACCTCCTCTCATCCCGGCTAAAACAAAAATAAATAAATAAATACATGATTACATTTTAAAGCACAGAGACAATACTGCCTTTATTTAACAACTATTTTAATCCCAATATTTAAAAATAAATAACCTAGTGGGAAACTGAGATATTGGGGGGTGGGGGGGTGTCAGCGACAAAAAACATTGCATACCTGAGGTTCCATTATATCTTAACTATATACAGTATTAAAGCACCAAGCTTTACAAAAATGCATGAGGAATTAGATTGAGGAAAATCAGAAGTATTCCACAATTCTCTGTGACTTTACAAGTCCTTATGTGATGCCAACTCTTGATTACATACCATTCTGCCTTTTCCTTTTCTTCTTCATCCAAGTATGAAAATTCTCTCCAAGAGTCAAAGTTGTACCTGAATTGAAAAAAAAAAAAAAAAATCAATTTATATACATAATGTATGTTTTTCCTTGCATCAATATAGAGAACATACCTACAGTATTTTACCACTGTTACTCTAATTCTAAAGTGCTGGTATACTTCAAGAGGTTTAAGTTTTATTTATTTATTTATTTATTTCAGTTTTACTCCATGAGGTAAGTGCAAACAAATCCGAATTCAAAATAAGCATTCTTTGTTGTGCCTTAGCCGATGTTAAAATAAGCCTACAAGCTTGTAAATCAACTTTGAACAACAAACTTGCTCCTCATTAACAAAAAACATCACAACATAGACCAATGTTTTGCTGTCCTGCTTTGATTTACTTGCTGGCACAGTATTTGAAAGATGAATCCATATGAACTCTATTTCTGAAAAGCTAACACTACTAGTTTTCAGTTTGAGGACATATGCCTTCAAAGATAAATAATTACATTGTTATTTTCTTTTCACAGGTATTGTAAAAAGCCGATAACCTTAAATACTATACATTATTTGCTTACCAAAATGAATAAAAGGCATCAACCTCTTCAAATGTTGCACTCATGTCACCCAGGTTTGGAACATGTTTTTTGTTTGTCCACCTTGTTAATGAAAAATAGATTAGTAAAAGCCACAAATCTTCGGGAACATAAATAATCAAGACCATACAAAAAAACCTCCAACACCCATGCTCTCCTATAAAGGCTCTCAACAGCACAGAATGTGGTTTAAATCTTGAGTTTTATTACTGTAATACACTAGTATATTATAGCAGTTTTTTTGAGCCAACTTGGATTCTCACCTGGCATTCCTTTCAAAAACAGGTGCATAAACCTTGAAGAAGTTTTCTTTGCCTTCGCTTTTTGAAGGTACTGCATTGTCAAATGTAGGATCTACACTGTCAAACGCTCGCCTCTTCACAGGATCTGACAGTATTTCATAGGCTGAGATATAAAAAGAAAAAGATTAAGTTATGTATCTTTGGCAGAACACATGCCAACTGACACTACCTTTAAATCTCTAACCAAGTTTTAAAAAAGAACTGTTATGGTGTCCATGCCTTCTGATTTATATTCAGTATTTTTTTTTTTTTTACTGTACCTTTTGTTATGCAGGTGAAATAGTCATTGTCTCCTTCCACTATCTTCTCTCCAGCTGCTTTCCTTTTGTCAGGGTGGTGTTTTAAAACCATTGCTTTGTCTGAAAATACACAGAAGAATATACTTTATACCAGACAATGGGGTCAGCAACAACAAATTGCAATAACAATGTCATTTTGATCAATTACAGTTACAATTATGCTGCAGTAATTACAATTATAACTAGAAGTTGTAAGCAATTTGACTACTTCCAAGGCATTCTCATTCCTATCTGTGTTCTATAGTAACCATGACCCTTTCTGGACTCTAAGGAGTTATAAGCTAGTTTTGCACCTTACCTTAAGCACAGGTCAAAGGGCAGGGTCATGGCAATTTTCGAATAGTGCATATATGGGTTCCTATATGTGTTCCACACCAACTATTACCCTATCTGCACTCTGTAAGGAGTTATAAGCTAGTTTACCATTTGACTAAGTACAGATCAAAAATCATGGTCAAGTTAATTTTTGAATAGCGCATATATGGGTTAATTTGTGTATTCTACAGTAACTATGACACTGTCAGCTCTCAAATGAGTTCTAAACAAGTCTTGCATTTGAGCTTTAGCAAGGTAATATGTGTAAATATGTGCAAATTGACCATAGCTGAAATTTGATTGGCTTACGGCTGCCTTTTTTTTTTTTTTTTTTTTATGTAGCGAGTTGCTTTGCACAAACTTGATAGACAACCTTGCAGAGGCTATGTATGCGGAAGAAAAAAATTAAATAAAAATCCTAACAGAAACAATATTAATATTATATATATCTAATTACACTAAAAAGTAACAACCCGCTACACACATTAAGCAGTAATCACTGATAAATACAGAAATGTTTTTTTTCTAATAAATGAGGTCACTAGAAGTGGTTGAAAATAAGAATTTTCGCTCAATGTAAAACACAACAAGGAACTGAATGATTAAGCTTGGAAAGGTGTGTAATTGAACTGTAATTGATCAATTAGATGGTAAACACAATTATGCAGGTGTGCCAAGGTTCAATCACAATTACACTGTAATTGCAAATTACAATTGTAATTGACTCCAGGTCTGCTTTATAATGTATTTAATTAACACATGTATTTATTGTGTTACTTGTATTTGTAATTGTTTTATTGACAGAGTACCCCTTTGTAAATGTTCTGTATAAATAAATATATTAAAAAGTAGAAGCGTTTAATACGTGAATAGCAAACCACCGTATAAATATATGTTACTTACGAGCTGCTTTGATTTGCTTTTGCGTTGCCTTGTACCTTAAATGACCCAGACCAAACACTGCATAGTGATCTTGATTCTGTAAAACAAAAAAGTTAAATCACCTGTGTTTTTAAACTTGAAAACAAAACTTGACCATGCAAAAAAATAAATGTCCTTAGATTAACACACCACATAAACTAAAAATCATACCCAATTCTCAAATACTATATTTCTATTGTAAAGAAAAATAAATAGTTGAAATACAAAAAGTAGTATATAAAAATTATGATTATGATTTTTCACCCCCACAAGATTTCTCACATCCAGCAGCTTTTGATTATAAAAGATTAATCATTTTCAACTCCAGTGGAATGCCAGGAGATCATCAATTCCACAGCCAAGAAATCTTAACATCAAAATGACATCAGTACAGCTCTAACCTTTGCTATATCAAATGCATTTACAAAAATGCCAGCTAGTGCATCAAACATTAGTAAGTTCTTGGTGCCTTGGCGTTACCTTCCAGTCTTTGGGATCTAATGTTTTTAGCATGGGGTACTCCTCTAGCTGCAGATCTTCATCTTCAGATTCTTCAGAAAGCTCCTTCTCTTCCTCCAGCTCCCGGAAAGAAGCTGAAACAGTTCTGGTCCTTCTTTTCAAGAACGCTTCAAACCACCTTCCCACCGGCTCCACCTGAAACTGCACCGAAGCTGCAAAGGCAACACAGCATATTACAATCCATAAGATGACAAAAACAGTATGTCTTTTAAAACCCTAAACTGCGACCAATCACAACGAGATACATCAAATTACCAGGATGTTTAAACTTACCATTTATAAGGCAGTCCTTTATAGCGGGAGGAACCAGTTATCAGAGGTATGGGCATTGCCTCATAACGTAATGTGGTGTACATTGTACAGTATACCAGAAAGAAAAATCTCAATGGCCGAAGGTTACAATCAAAACCTTGCGCCCGGCACAATGTTCTGAACTCACAGTTCAAATAGTGTCGTCGTACTGTCGCGTGATCTAAATGCTCCACAATTATTACAATTTTTTTTTTTTTTTTTTGGGGGGGGGGGGGGGGGGGGGGGGGGGTAAGTGGCTGCACGTGATTTTTTAAAAAAATGCTGTAAAGTTAAGACAACGCATTTCATTATATCTTCTTCGATTATCGTATTACTGTATAAATACATCATCCAACATTGTTTTCCAAATATGGACTGTTGTTCGTTTGTTTGTTTTGCGTTTTTATATATAGGCCAACGCAACTGCTGTTTCTCACAACTTACGACTGCCTCAGAAAATAATCGGCATGTAGGCAAATAAATACAAGCGGGTCGTGTTATTTCCCACTCACGTGGAATTTAATTCTATACATAAATTAGTATAAAACAATAAAGCGATGTTATTTATGCGGCACTCAAATAAGTAAAGGAAATGCGGCTGCATCACTCTTTTTGGCAGGCATTTGGAATTCAAACATAACCTATACTTAGGAGAACCGACCGATTGACCGTAATTGGTAATGCCAAATATGCAACACCTTTGATTTAAGAAAGCAAATGACACCGATAATCTAGGTATATATACCCGTTCCTTTGTACGACACAGCCAATTCAGATTACCAAAATATTAATACAGCTTCAATCAGTATTTTTCTCATCTGCAAACTACCTCCTTACCTGTAATAGCATTACAAACAACTGTGACCTGCCCTTCAAGTGCTTCTTTCAACATTATCGGTCCTTTGGCGATTTCAGCAGGCGACCATTCAAACATGTATTTCTGGACTTAATGTTTCAGTTGTATTTATAATTATTTGAACCCTCTGGTCTCACAGTGCACCACATGGACACATTAAAACCCAGACTTCCAGTTCAATGCGAGTGTGTTACACACTCCAGCTTCTCAGCGGCAACACAAAGGAACTTGAAGCTTCAGTTCTGGTTCCGTTTTTGAATAATACACCCGTTTTTGTCGTGGCACAAACTTAACGAAAAAAACTCTTTTTTTTATATATATAGTTCTACTACTGTCATTTTCATACAGAGTTTAAACACACAAAAATGTATGTCATTGATAGAAAATCATCGTTTAATATACAGTATAATTAACATATGTTGGTTATGACATTATTTTCCGCAGCGTAAAGGAATATCCGCTAAAAAGTGTCCTGCGGGCATCAGCTGAGGGCATTTGCCAAGTACTCTCATCTTTCACTTCCAGAGCTTGGCAACTCCACGAAATCAACCTACCCTGACCCTGACCCTGACCCTGACCCCAACCATAACCTTAAGAATACAAAGCCCTAAAACCTAACCCTAACTATTAAAATTCACCCGATGCCCTCAGGACACTTTCTAATGGATATTCCTTTGGGTTGCTCATTTTCCCCATTAACAACACGCCACACGGACACACAACATAAATGTCGACACCAAGATGCATAGGCATAGGCAAAATTATTAGAATAAAACAAATCTGAAACTCGTTTCCTGTTAGAGTTGCACATCTTGCCGGGAGAAGCGGAAGCGCCTAAACCTGCTGTGTAATCCTCGTCATTTAGAATCATTGGACGGGGGATCAGGGAACACTTCAGCATCAAAAGCAAAACGATTAAAAAAAATAAATAAATACATTTAAAAAACATGCCGGACTATTTAGGAACCGAGCAGCGCAAAGTGAAAGAAGAGGAGAAGGAAGATAAACCAATAAGAGGTATATCTTAATAAATGCAGTTGTGACAGTCACAAACATGTTGAGAAGTCTGCAGTACTCCAGGGAGACTGAATGCTATAATGTGATTTCTTACTAAACTTACGTTATTTCATTTAAAGTTAGTATGTATTGTTGTATGTTATGTTTAAGATGTTTAATTCTCAAAGTCTGCATATGACGTTTTATGAAAATGTTTGTCATTGTTGACAGTAGGCCTTAAGCAAGGCTGACGTCATAGGGGTAAGTCAGAGACAACCACTGACAGATAATCTTTATTTACAACATCTGACAAATATATTTATACAAGAAATGAGTGTTTCTGTTAAGGTTTGTTTAATAATGTAGTGTGTTCATAATATTACACTGTTTTTTGATTACTAAGAAAGACATATACATTAAACATTTAGTTGTTGCATCTATGTATTAAAATGTGTGCTCTTGCATTTTTCTAGCTTTGGATGAAGGTGATATTGCCCTTTTGAAAACCTATGTAAGTTAAAATGTACTACATTTAGTTCTTAACCTCACCTTTTACTATTTCGCTTTTACATGAAAATTAGGGCTTCATAAGTAATTTTTATATTGCATTTGCAATATTGTATTCTAGCAATGTAAAATGTACTAAAATACTTTACTATGCCAACCAGGAAGTTATAGGTTAGAATACATAATGATGTACGTCTTTTGTAACTAATAAACAAATTACATGACAAATGTTTCAACTAGAAGTTTTTTCCAGTGTCCTCTGTTAGACTGAGTAATATTAGGTCTCCGGTTTTGTTTTGTTAGCAATTTTCGAGTAGCTGACATTTTTATCCTATTGTCTGATGCCTCTTTTTAGGGACAGAGCACCTACTCCAGACAGATTAAACAGGTTGAAGATGACATACAGCAGCTGCTGAAGAAAATCAATGAACTCACTGGTAAGTTCATTGTAGAAAAAACACGTTTTAATATGTGTTACTTGAAACCTCAATACAGTGATTGTTGCAAAATACCTTTACTTAAACTGATTGTGTACTGTGCAGTGTTTTTTTTTTAGTTAGGTTTTTTAGTTATATTTTTAGATGTGGTTTTTATTTTATTTTAGTTGTAGTCTTTAGTTTAATTTTATTTTTTATTATGACCTTGCAATCTGTACAGGTAAAAGTAACTTGGGTAATGCCAGGCTCTCCACCTCTTCACAGTACATTCCTTAGGATAGCCAACCACAAACATGTATTGCTCAGAGATTACCATTTACTAGCCAAGTCTTGCTGTACAGCCCTGCACACAATTTAATACTAGTCAAATAGATTCTATGTGCTGGAAACAATTAGTAAAAAGCAGGCTGTTTATTTCAGCTTAATTTTTACTTAACAATTTGCAAAAACTATATATATATATATTAGCTCAAAGAGCCAGCTGCCCAAGTTTCGATATGTTGTACATATCTTTCTCAAGGGAGCCTGTGTTTGAATCAAAACATTGGAGGTATTTATAGGTGTTTGACAGCATGACAACTACTTGTTTTATATATATTACATTAAACTAACTTGTGGAAAAGTAATTAAACCATTTAATTTGTAGTTGTAAATGTTTAAGTAGAATCTCAATGCCTAGTGAAAACAAGGCATATAGAAGGGTTCAATATATAAGCAACTTGCCTGAATCAATGGTACCCATGAAAAAAAAGAAGAGAATAAAAAAATAAAACATTTCCCTTTTTCTGTACAATACAAAATGACCCTGGCTCACAGGCTTTCCAAGACATCTGGAGAAAGCATTCTGTAGAGCCATATTTATAAAGCATTTACCTTTTTGTCCTTAGTGGAAAACAACACAAATAAGTTGTAGTGTCAGTTAAATCTCTCATGTGCTAATTTAACAGTCCCTATAGGCAGTTCAAATGCTTATTTTTGACTTGGGTTGAAAATGCTTTATGAATATGGACCATATTGAAACAAAAACCTATTAAATTATACATTTTCTATAGGCTTACATTACCATTCCATATTCTGATAACAGCTTTGTCGCAAGATACATTTTCATTTCATACATGTAATATAGCAATTGTTTGATTAACTTTGATTAAAGAATTTACCCAATTTTTTCGATCTTTATTTTTCCATTCAAGCTGTTTATGCCTTTGAGAAGCCTCTCATTCAGTGAAACCACTTTATCATGTTCAACAAGCAATAAAACCATTGTTACCAACATTCTATTCATCATCAACATTCATAAGCTATACATATAGAGAAAGTTCCTCTAGACATTTAAAAATGGCCTCAAATGAACCTCAAACCGCAGCATATGTAAGTGGGTGAGTGAGAGCAGTTGAAAGCAATGCAGCAGTGCAGAAGAAACAGAAAGACAACGAGATTCAGGTGCAGTGGTGTTTAATGAGTGTGTAATTGTTTTTTAGAAAGTAATACAGTGGTGTGACAGGAGGCAGTGTGGTCCAGTGGTTAAATTCCAGGACTTGTAACCAGAAGGTCACCGGTTCAGAACCCACCTCTGCCACTGACTAACTCACTGTGTGACCCTGAGCAAGTCACTTAACCTCCTTGAGCTCCATCCTGTGGATGAGATGTTAAATCCTATTGTAAGTGACTCTGCATATAATGCACTGTTCACAGCCAACCTCTGTAAAGCGCTTTGTGATCGATTATAGATAGATTATATATAAAAGTCTCATTCCTGAGTGAAAAAACAAATCAATTAAAAATAAAAACCTGAAAAGTCTTCATT
The DNA here is from genome assembly GCF_017654505.1 of Polyodon spathula. Taxonomy (NCBI): domain Eukaryota; kingdom Metazoa; phylum Chordata; class Actinopteri; order Acipenseriformes; family Polyodontidae; genus Polyodon; species Polyodon spathula. The sequence goes on along the minus strand of NC_054541.1, from coordinate 28,468,725 downwards.
AGATAAGTATTCACCCCCTTTGCTGTGACACTCCTAAGTTAGCTCAGGTGCAACCAATTGCCTTCAAAATTCACACAATAAGTTAAATGGAGCCCATCTGTGTGCAATAAAAGTGGTTCACATGATGTTAGATTAAATACACCTGTCTCTGTAAGGTCGCACAGTCACACATACTACCATGAAGACCAAGGAGCTTTCAAAACAACTATGGGATGAAGTTGTGGAAAGGCACAGATCAGGGGAGGGATATAAAAAGATTTCAGTGGCATTGAATATCCCTTGGAGCACAGTCAAGTTGATCGTTTAGAAGTGGAAGGTATACGGCACCACCCAGAATCTGCTTAGAGCAAGCTGTCCTCCCAAACAGAGCAGCTGGGTAAGAAGGGCATTGGTCAAAGAAGCCACCAAGAGGCCAATGACAACTCTGAAAGACCTACAGTGTTCCATGGCTGAGGTGGGAGAAACTGTCCATGTGTCAACAATAGCTGAGGTACTCAACAAATCTGGCCTGTATGGAAGAGTGGCAAGAAGGAAGCCATTTCTGAAAAAAAGCCCTTGGAATTTGCAAAAAGCCATGTGGGAGACTCTGAAAAGATGTGGCAAAATAATCTGAAACAGAATTTAACTATTTGGCCTAAATACAAAGCATTATGTCTGGTGCAAACCCAACCCAGCACATCTCCCAGGTAACACTATCCCTACTGTGAAGCATGGTGGTGGGAGCATCATACTATGGGGATGCTTTTCATCAGCAGGTACTGGGAAGCTTGTCAGGGTAGAGGGCAAAATGGATTGAGTTAAATACAGGAAAAGCCTTTAGGAAAACCTGCTTCAGTTTGTAAAAGACCCAAGACTGGGACGGAGATTCACCTTTCAGCAGGACAATGAACACAGCCAAGAACACAGCCAAGGCGACACTGGAGTGGCTTAAAAACAAGAAAGTGAATGTCCCAGAGTGGCCCAGTCAAAGCCCAGACTTAAATCTGATTGAGAATCTTTGGCAAGACTTGAAGATTGCTGTCCACCAACGATCCCCAACCAACTTGACATAGCTTAACAATTTTGCCAAGAAGATTGGGCGAATATTGCATGATTCCGATGTGCAAACCTGGTATAGACTTACCCCAAAAGTCTCACAGATGTAATGTCTGCCAAAGGTGGTTCGGTTCTACCAAGTATTGACTCAGAGGGGTGAATACTTACCTACCCAAGACATTTCAGCTTTTTTTAAATTTTTCATTAACTGGTGTTTCACAACACAAATTCTCTTGCCTCTTCAAATTGTTGAGTAGGTTGTGTAAATCATAGGAAAAAATTAAAATGCATCAAGATTTCAGGTTATAACAGAGCAAACTGAACTTTGAAAATGTCCAAGGGGGGTGAATACTTACTATAGGCACTGTGTGTGTGTGTGTGTGTGTGTGTGTGTGTCTGTCTGTATATATATATATATATATATATATATATATATATATATATATATATATATATATAATATATATATTAATACTATTATAACAACCTTGAAAAACCCATTATTTGTGCAGGTATTAAAGAATCAGACACTGGATTGGCTCCACCTGCACTTTGGGATCTAGCAGCAGACAAACAGACACTTCAGAGTGAGCAACCATTACAAGTTGCAAGGTAAATAAATAAATGAATGTAATCTGCTTTGTTTATTTATTTTTAAAATATTTGTTTTATTACTCAGATTGATGCATTGTTCATGGTTGTAGCAGATAAATACAAGGATTAAATTAATTAATTTTTTTTTTAAATTGGTATGTTTTTTTTTTTTTTTACAAAAGTCAGATTTAATAGGCAGAACAACTGTCGTATACTGTGATAATGTTAAAGACAACCTGGTAACTTCTGATGACCTCTGAAAACGAATAGTTCCACAGTGAAAGCTTCATAGCAGAAGCTGCATAATTTACTGTCTCTGTTACCCATTTAGCCTCGCTAATCATAAGCAAACTCGTTTCCTAGATGCACCAAGATCATCAATGCAGATTCTGAGGATCCAAAGTATATCATCAATGTGAAACAGTTTGCAAAGTTTGTGGTGGACCTGAGCGACCAGGTAGCCCCCACTGACATTGAAGAGGGGATGAGAGTTGGGTCAGTATTTTTAAATAGTTTTATTAGATTGTAGGTCTGTGCATAAATTACACACAAGTCTTCTGGTAAAATAATGGTATATTTTATAACCTAATTTTAATTATACTGTTTGTGTTGTGTACAGGTATATAGCTAATATAAACCTTTCTGCTGCTATCTAATCAATAGAATGCAAACATGTATTTTTTTCTGAAAATAGGATTTTCTAGAACTGTTGGCTAAAAATGTTGGAATGGTTTTCATTGTAAGTCTTGCCATGACTATGTAACTTACACCTGAAGTATTCATCATCAAAATAAAGTAAAAGTATTACCTGCACAAGGGGGCACCAGTGTTTGAATTATAAAACTGATTTTGTTCTAACATAAATCTAATCCTCCTATGTATTGTTTTTTTAGTGTTGAATAAGTACCAGATCCACATTCCATTCCATTACCCCCTAAGATTGACCCAACTGTTACTATGATGCAGGTAAGTGCAGTTGTTTTGTTGGCATTTTTTAAAATATTTTAGTTTCCATAAAATATTCATCATAAATACAAAGGACTGATTCATATAGAACATTCTGATCATTGTGGCATGAATAATAATGTGCTTAATTACATGACTTAACAAAGTGCTGACTTCAATCCCTTTTCATCCAGGTGGAAGAGAAACCAGATGTGACTTACAGTGATGTTGGAGGTTGCAAAGAGCAGATTGAGAAGCTGAGAGAAGTTGTTGAGACTCCTTTGCTTCATGTATGGCAACTTTTTGTTTTTTATTATTTCAAACAGTTCTTAAGCGCAGATTATGTATTCATCAACAGACAAAAAAGCAAATTTCAAGAAACTTATTTGGAATACGAGTGTAATTAAAACCGTTATTGCATATAGAAAATGAGGGATTGCAGTTGAACATAACTCTGATTTCAGACAATTTCCTGCAGGTTACAAAGTGATTTGGAACAGTACATCTATGCATTTCTAAAACTTTCTAACCCTCTAATTCCAAACAGCAAGCCTGCCTGTCATGCTTTGCTAGTTCATTCATTTTGTTCAGTGTTCCAAATATGCTTTTTTTTTTTTTTTTTCTATAAAGCCTGAACGATTTGTTAACTTGGGTATTGAGCCACCAAAGGGAGTGCTGCTTTTTGGCCCACCTGGCACAGGAAAAACTCTGTGTGCCCGAGCGGTAGCCAACCGCACAGATGCCTGCTTCATCAGAGTCATTGGATCAGAACTTGTACAGAAGTATGTGGGAGAGGTAAGACTGGTGTTCTCTCATGTAACATGTAGACCATTGGGTGGGGGAACTGAGGAGATGCCTTTAGATTTCTGGGGTTCCTTGTATTGTTAAAAAAACAAAAAAAACCCAAACTCTTATTTCTGTAATCTTGCAGAAGAAATATTGTTTATGGTTTCCAAAAATACATTCCTAAAGTTTAATTACATTGCTTATTATTTTCATTCAGGGTGCAAGAATGGTTCGTGAACTGTTTGAGATGGCTAGAACTAAAAAGGCCTGTCTTATATTCTTTGATGAAATTGATGCAATTGGAGGTATGTGCTTTCAGTTTCATCCTGTGAAATATACAATATGAATGTGCAAACATTACTAAATGTTAACCGAGTATTGCCTATTTTATGTAATAACGGTATAACTCCACAGAATGATTAGTAAAAGCCTTTAAATTGTGTTTGGTTAAATTAAATATAAAGTATACACTAAATACAAACAATTTCATTTAGAACCTTTAATCCGTTTTAAATGTATGAATACATTGTTAAACAAACTGGATGCATTTGTCCTGGAATTCTAGTTTAGAAATAAAAGAAACTGAATAAATTAAATGAAAAAATCTTCAACTGGAAGTCTTCAAAAGGTATGAAGAAATACTTTTTTGTCATTTTAAATGTATTAATTTTGTTTCAGTATTTCTAATTGTATCACTGTTGAGTGGTTAATGGATGATATATCTACTGGAGTTTCAGTAAAAGGACAAAGTGATTGGAGTAAACTATTATAATTCTGCTCTGTGTCTCTATAAACTGGTAAGTATTCTTGTGTAGAGTGTCTGTTCTTTTGTGGTAATACCCAGGTGCTCGTTTCGACGATGGTGCGGGTGGTGATAATGAGGTCCAGCGTACCATGTTGGAATTGATTAACCAGCTAGATGGATTTGATCCCAGAGGAAACATCAAAGTTCTCATGGCGACCAACAGGCCTGACACTCTGGACCCGGCTCTCATGAGACCTGGTAGACTGGACAGGAAAATTGAATTCAGTTTGCCAGACCTCGAGGTGGGTGATCCCAGTGTTGTCTAGCAAAGTAATAAGGGAGACCTTTTGCTTTAATGCAGGTGTTGAGTAGCACTAGCAATAACAAACAGTCACTTTTCATTATTCAGATGCAGGGGTTGATTAAAAAAAAAAAAAAAAAAACAGCAACATCCTCTTTGTTACTGAATTGCAATTCTGCAAGTCTTGTGTTATGTTAAACGTTTTTGTTTTTCAGGGCCGTACTCACATTTTTAAGATCCATGCTCGGTCAATGAGCGTTGAGAGAGACATTAGGTTTGAGCTGCTGGCCCGGCTCTGCCCCAACAGCACAGGTAGGATTTTTTTTTAAATATGTGGACAGAGATGGAATATTGCAGTTTAACTGTGATCACCTTTGGTCGGTGTATTACCTGAAAAAATAACCTGTTAGGTGTTTACTGCATATTCCCAGCAACAGAGTGGAGGTGTCTGTACGTATTTATTTATGTTTCTACCTGCTTATGTATTAGGGATGGGCACATCTAAACCTTTATTTGAGTAATCGATTAGAGAATTGTTAATATAATTACTAATCATATAGTTTTATATTGCAAATGAGCTGAACAGACCCATTAACGCTTTGCCTGCCACTGCAGCAAAGCATATTACTATAAATAAACATTTCTTCCATTCTATGACACTAAATTACTTTAGTTCATGAAAGTCAAAGATTTAACCTATACTCTGTACTACATTATTTGTAAGACTTCATGTACAGCAGCATGTATACCAGGATCAGGAGGTATATACTGTATTTAATATGATGTTACTTAATGTAAACATTTTTGTAATCTCTACATTATGCTGCCTTTAATTGCTATTTGGAAATTATGCAGAAGTTGGTCTTTATGCATACTTTATTTGTATTATACTTTCTGGTCAAAAAAAGAGCTACTTATTGAAACATTGTCAAATAGTAACACTATTGTTGGTTTTTTTTTTACGTATTACTTAAATTTTGGTATTATGTAAGCATTATTTTGTGTCAGTGGCACGCTGATGAAAACTAAGTGTAATCGTTTAGTAAATTAAGTGTATACGACCATTAAAATATACGGAAATTCCCATCCCTAATATGTATTTCACCCTGCATATACAGTATCTGGTGAACTGTATCCAAACAGCTATTTATTTGATCTAGAGTTACACATATATGGGTGTAAATTATTTCAAGCACTTCAGTGTACATGCATTGATGTTGTCAGTAATGTTCAGGAGGTATATACAAATCGGGTATCAATTTAAAATTTTTGTTGCAGGTGCTGAGATTCGCAGTGTGTGCACAGAGGCTGGAATGTTTGCTATTAGAGCTCGAAGGAAAATTGCCACAGAGAAGGACTTCCTAGAAGCTGTGAATAAAGTGATTAAGTCATATGCTAAATTCAGTGCCACCCCAAGATACATGACCTATAACTAATTGGCTGGGATGCCATTAAAAATAGAATTCTGGATGAACTTGTCCCTTTTTCTTGTTCTGTAACAGTCACAGTAAACAGTACTCTTAATTTCATTACATTCAGTTTGTTTTTCAATAAAAATCTATACAATATAAATAAATGTTCAAATCATCAGTGAATCTTCAGGCTATTTTTCAAATACAAATGCTTATCCAATTCTTGTCAAATTATTTAATTTTACTGTGAGTTCAGAGACTCTAAGGATACATAAAACTTGTCTGGATGTATGTCACACATTTGTACATGTGCATATAGTGGATTCAGAGACAGGTAATCAAGCTGCACATATTTTAAATTTGTAACTGCAAATATGCAGTCACAGACAAAAGTTTTGTCACCCTCTACTTTATAAATATAAGCATGCAGTGAACAATGGCCACTAATTAATGACAAAGACCAAATTACTAAATTTACTAAAAAATCTTTGTAAAAAAAAAAAAAAAAAAAAAAAAAAAAAAAAAAAAACAAACAAAAAAACTTCAAATATATGTTCTTGACAAAAGCATTAGCAACTTTAGATTAAAAGGCTGTACACATTTAGTAGAACAAATTAAATATATTGATTGACTGAAAACCATTACACGGTAACCAAGCTGTACTATAAAGTCGATAGGCAGAAAAATAGGTCATTGTTTTGCACATCTGTTAAAGGTGGTTTAGGCAACACAGTAGACAATGTTCAAGACAAAGCAGTTGGATTCACGTTTGAGAAAAGAACTCAGCAAACTACAACAAAGGCTACAGCTACAGAACAGAATCAAACATATGGACTACCACAATCCCAAAATCAGCACTAATCAAGAAGTACAACAGAACAAATTCAACTGAAATGCTTGAAAGAAGTGGACAGCCAAAGATAATTAGGATACACGAGGTAGGAGAGTCGTCAGAGCAGCTACAAAAAATCCAAGATTAAAAGCCAAGAATTTAAAGATTTAGAAGCATCAGACATAAGTGCATGAAAGAACTGTACAAAGGACTCAGATCACAGAAGAGCCAGCAATATACACAAACCTCATTGCAAACCACATCTAAAATCCAAGTCAAGAAATATGAACAGGAAACGGTCACATTCAACAAAATTATTTGGTCCGATGAGTAAAATATGAAAAAATGGACCACAGTATGTTTGAAGAAAAAAGGGAAAAGTCTTTAATGAAGAAAACCTTGTACCTACAGTTAAACATTTAGCAGGGACTGGAGACATTCATGTGAAGTTCTGTACAAAGATGATATCTGCACGGAGGCTGATTGGCAGACTGCTTTATCTTCCAATGCAACACGACTTAAAGCGTATGGTGAAGGCAACTCTGGAATTCTTGAACAAACGAAAATAAAAGTTCTGGAATGGCCTTTTTAATCACCAGATCTCAATCCAACAGAAATTCTTTGGACTGATCTGAAAAAAAGCTGTAGCCAAGCATTGTGTATCCAATCTGTCTGAGAGGAAGGAAAAATACAACAAGAAGATTTCACCAACAAGATGTAACATATTAGTTAAGAATTATCATCTGAAAGCCATAATAGTCGGTGCCGCCTAATCGGGATTGCTGCTTAAATGGAATATAACTCCGGGTGACGGTTCTTCCTAATGCTATTTATGTCGTTTAATTGGGATACAGTATTTTCAAATGATAAACGGAGATCGCTCTTCAGAACAAGACAGGATGCGTAGCACAGTGTAGTGAGTAAGTACGCTATGACTTGCGTAAACCAAGGTATTACTCTTGGGAAGGAGGAGCTGCCTGAGGTTTCTCAGGCTGCTTTTGCAAAGAAAGTTAGCGTGTCAACATCACAGGTGCGATTTAATAATAATAATAATAAAAAAAACAAAACAAGGACTTGTATTTTAAATGATGTATTTAACATTTAATCATAATGTGATGTGATTTCATTCTTCTTTTCATTAAGAAAAAAGAGAGTGACTACGGTCATCTCAACTGCCTCTAGTTTAATTGGGAAAGCTGCTTATTCGGGATATTTTTCCTTCTCCAGAGGCATCCCGATAAAGCGGTGGCGACTGTAAAAGCAAAAGGAGGACACATGAAATAATAAAGCAGGGGTACCAATACTTCTGCAATCAGCTTGAGTGTTTTTGTTTTTCTTAAAAAGATTTTGTTTAAACTACCAGAAATTGTGTATTATGTCATATTAATTAGTGACTAATGTCCACTAATGCCTGTATTTAACATGTTTCCTTGAATTAACTTATATTAAGTGTAGGGTGCCAATACTTTTGTCTTGTTACTGTGTGTATATAATAAATATACTATATTAATAATACTACCGCTAAATCTATCATAATAATAATATTCATTTATAATGGTATGGGCATAAATAATTGTTGAGCATGGTTAGTGAATTTGCACTACTAGAACATACCAAAATGAAAAGCAAAACAATTTTAGTCATGTAATATATTCTGTATCATAAATCACAACAGTTGCTTTATATAAGTTTTATATATTTGTAAGTTTCTTCTTTTTGCTTATTTATGAACCACTAGACTTAACTTGAAATGTGTGTCTAAACTTATTGCTAAAGTTTATTTTTAGCATTATATAATTTTGTATCACTTGCTTCTAATCTAGATACATATCGATCTATCTGTGAAGGAATTTTAATTTACCAAAATAATGCTACATTCAATCAAAAGTTTTTAAATGTTTTATTTCGTTAGCTTCAACACAATATTTGGTTAATATTAACATAAATGCACCAAACAAATTATCAAAACACTTTCTTTAAATTGAACCTTAAACATGTTGAATCAAAAATATATGTTTTTACAAAAACATTATATTGATTCTGTTGAAGTAAGAACACATTACGGCACACAAAAATAGAATACACAATACTGCACATTATACCAGCAGTAGGGAAAGTTTTTTTGTTTTGTATAAATTTGCACACGCATAGCTCTTAGAATTTGGCAACCCTGAATTATAAATAAAGATTAAAATCCTTAAATATGGCACTCCCAATTGACACAATTAATTCCAGTAAGCAAAACAACTGCATTTTTGTCTCAAACAACAAGCTATTGATGAAGACTTTGTAACGACTTTACCAGTCTTTAAAACACACAAAAAAACAAGCTCTAAGTAAAGCTTCATTTTAAGCAGCTAATAAGTGGTTGTATATTAAGTGAAAAACTAGACCTGTTAGAAAAATTACAGTACATAATTAGACTACAGAGCCCAAGGAAGCTGCCTGAAAGTACAGCATAAAAACCTTACAGCTCTCTATTAAAAATAAATCTCTCTCTGTTCAGTATATCACATTATAGTCAGTGTAATCAGATGATTGCATCATAAAAGATACACAACTGTATAGAATATTTTTTCAATACATTATACTGGAATGTTTTTAATAAAAATAGACAACTGAAACCACATCCCTGCTTTAAAAAAAAAGAAAAAAAAAAAAAAAAAAAAAAAAAAAAAAGATAAAGGTTTTCAAAACCCAATTTTAAATTAACGTGAAATTTGTCTAATTGTTTAACAAATAATACTGGAGATGCAGTCTGACTGTGTGATCTACGTCTAGATGCAGAGATGAGTTCCATTTCACCATCTTAGTTACTCCAAGGGGTCAACAGATCCTTATGATGGCGTTCTGTACCAGATATCTCATACATGTGGCACTTGGGGAAGACAAGGTCTAGGAGGTGCCAAGGGATCAAAGAATGTTCTGTTTGCTGAGATCCTCCAATACGGTTCCTGTTTGTTAAAAAGAGACATTACAAATTCATTCAGTTCATCCCAAACCTTTTAACTGTACATGCAGACACAAACAAGTTATTTAAAAAGCATGCACACTGATATATGAACTGTATCAATACAAAGTATGATATACCTTCTGTAAAATAAACATTTTATTGAAGCAAGCTGGAGATTCTTACCATTATATTTGAATAAATAGAATTCAACATTCACATTATTAAAAACAACAAAAAAAGATGCTATAGAAAAAAAAAAAACACTTACTGCTGCATGCTCCTACAATCACTGTAACACCAATTTCATCATATTCTTTCATGATCTGCAGAAAGCAAATATAATTTTTTACATTTATGTTGTGTGTTAACAATATGTACAGTTTATTGGGTGTACGTGAAAGTACTGACAACTTATTTATTTATTTATTTATTTTTAGTGTCTATGTGGATCTTAAAACCTCTCTGGTTGAGTTTTGTTGTGTTTTTAGAATTTTTTATATATGCATTATAAAATAGATACATAGACAGGAAACTTATCACGGTACTGCTATGCATGCAGTGACCCAAGGGATATAGATGACATTTTTAGAAAAAAATATAAAATTATAAATATTTAAGGACACACATGCACAACATAAATATGGTAAAATGTTAATTTATAAAAAAAAGCACTAATTCAATTACACATACAGTAGCTGTTGTGGGATTCTCATCGCGGAACCTCTCACTCTCAACTTTTCTTTTTTTTATTTGATTTCAGCATCAAACAACAGTATATCTGGATGATATAGGGATCTGGAATGCATGCACGCACTTGTAGTAAATATGATACTTACAGATTTAAGTGCCTTTGCTCCAACGGAATCTATAAAGGTGACAGGCGTGAAGTCTAAAATAATAGAGTGAACATCCGTCAGCTGGTCCAGAAATCTCAAGGATTGCTCGCAGTCTGCCTCTCCGTCTCCATTAGCAGTTGCAAACTGACCGTTCCTGACTAAGTCTGTGTGAGTCTCTCCTTCCATAAGCTCATGTTTGACACCCATCTCCTGATCGTTGGTCTGTTTGATAAAAGATGCACAGCAAATCATTATTACCATTCCTATTCACCAGTGCTTCTGCTGCTGCTGATAAACAAACACGTACGGGATGCACAAACCAGTGGACTTCCCACACCAAACCCTACAAGACAAACCATTCCACCAAACACTCATGGAAGAAAGTCACACAAACAGATTTATAACACCCAGCAATCAGTATAAGCTATAAATATGTGGACTGAATCATCATCTTCTTTCATACAAGTTGTTTTTGTTTTCATGAAACTTACCTGTCTACAACTGCTCAGGTAGGTTTGACATCTATAAGCTGTGGTGGGAAAATTACAATGTTGCTACTGCTAATGATTGTTTAGGGTTTCCATGCTCAGGTTTAAATGCTATTACGGGTTGTAAGATTTAGGTATAATATAATAATAATGTATTAGTATCGGTACTTGTCTGTGAACATACTTCCTCTTTCTTGCTGCAGGACAGGTGGCCCATATAAGGGGTGGAAAGATATTGACTACTAGCTAGAAAGAGGAAGTTCTCTTTATTTAGCAACCCCAAGCTGCACCCGTGACACTTCACAGAAATGTCACCGACTTACTTAGAATAAGTATGATTTCAGGGTGCTTGCAGTTTAAATAAGTTGTTATTGTTGCATATGATTGGTCTTATCTTAATCTTCCAAGTTGTTGCTATCCGCGAATATTGAGTTAAGCTTCTGTGATTGGCTCGCATAACTGTAGGTTACAAGGTATATATTATGCTTACTGGCTCTGCGTAGGCAGAGCATAGCTTGGTATTCCTAAACACCTGCGTGTGTTGAGTGTGCTCTCGGGTTTGCAAACTATTAAACTTGTTTACTCAATCTTGTTTGTTCTACTGAGTCTCTGTCTTACAGAACTGAGGTTTAAACTTCCACAACAAAGCGAAGGGGAATGTAACAAGGGCATTTTAGCAGCTTCTGAAGACACTATTGAACACAGCAATAACTGATTCAATAGACTGTCTCTCAATTCAATTGAAACAGTTATAAACTTGACCTTCAACATTGTTTCTGGTCTCCCTTGTTATTGTCCTATATGGAAAAAATGTGCCACATACCAACACCACCACCAAAGCCTCAGGTGAGAGATAGTTAAAGTACCATTCCCTCTCCCATACAGTACATTTCAAGAAATAAAAATGATGATTAATTTACCAATCTTACAGTACTGCCACTTTGTGACTTGGGTATAACTGAAAATAATCCCTGCGGGTTAAATTAATAAACACATCAAGTTATACATAGGAACACAAAAGAAAGAAATAATGAAAACACCACATTTCTAATTTAGATTAATCTACTCACAAGTTTAACAACTGAATTTCTTTTCTTGTTAGTTGTCTTTGCTTGGTTTTTTGCCTTTTCTTGTTTCTTCTGACTTTTTTTCTTTGTTGTTAGTAATGCAACAGGATCCACTCCTGTCTGTAGTAAACATATTGACCACAGTTAGCCATCACAAGACTTATGTAGTTTTTTTGTTGTTGTGTTTCTATTGTATTCAGCACTGTATACAGTGTAAACAGTAAATATTTAGTACACACTAACTCAAATATTAGCATTTGGAAATTTGGAAATGCAGCTTACCTTTTTTTTTAGGGCTTTAACATAAAGTTCACTATTGGCAAAGTACAGCGGGCTATTTGCTTGGAATATTTTAATACCAGAATGCTCCATTACCTAAACAAACAGACAAACAAAATCAATAGATCCTCATACTTTTTACTGTGGTAAAAAACTAAAATAAGCCTAAAATCGAGTGAAACAGTTCTAAAGAAATACCAGACCCAGAAAAAAAAAAAAAAAAAAAAAAGATCTCACATACCTAATTAATATGACACAATCACAATATTTATTAATTTAAGCAACTGCATAGTTAATCAAGAAAAGCACATTAATAACCACATGCGAAACATTAAGTGAAAAACGTTAAAGACTTTACCTCTTCGTACTCTTCAGTAGCACAGTATAAATCAGTCCCTGGGATCTGGCCAAGAATTGTGTATTTTGGACTGGAAAAGAGAATACAAAACACACTTCTTTTAATGGAACAAATTACAAATTGCTGTATGATTAAAGAATTTGTATTTTACACAGCACATTTTTCAAGAAAGGTTTTTGCAGAGTACTATACAGTATTCCTATTAAAAAAACAAAATAGTTAGTCTCAGTAGTTTTTCTATATGAAAAGTACACACTTGGTAAAGGTGAATTTGATTTTTTTAATGGCATTTATAGAACACTAGCAGATAATTCAGTGTTGTACTCCTGGTCAACTTAAGTCGCAATTGAAAACATGTTAGTCACAGGAAAAGCAGTGATTGGTACTCAAATGTGAGCCAATGTGCCTAGCTTCTGGGAGTTTGAGTTATTTTAAAGAAAATAAATGGCAAACATTTAGAATTGATAAATACAGATTTAAATAAATGCAAAAACATTCAGAATTTTATTTTCCTACAAAGCCTCAAACTCCCAGAAACAACTTACATGTGTTGAATGTGTTCCTTCAAACGGGAAGTACAGCATGGGAAAGAAATCAAGATATGTTAGCTAATTTTAGTTTATAAATGCTATGGAAAGAAAATGCCATTTCTGGCCAGCAAAAGTACTTGGTACAAGATGCAATTTGCTTTACATTTAATATTCATTATAAATACATTAAGTAATGCAATTTTTTGTAGTGAATCACCAGGTAATTGAGAGGTAGGCAGGACTGGATCTGTTGGTGACACAGCTCTTCCCCTTCATCAGAGATTAGCTCTTATATTTTATGCAGAATTATCTATTGCATTACAATTGCTGGTAAGTATATAAATTCATTTTACAACTTCAGTACATACCTTTGAGTTCTGTAAATAACAGAGATGATTGCAAACGCAACAGCCACAAGCAGTCCATAATCTAATCCCAGGAGAACAGATGCAACAAAAGCCACAAACCATATTGCCTAGATGTCAAGCAGAACATTATTAAAACAACCCTTCCTGTCAATAAACCAGCATTAAAAATGCCCTGATTTCCCTTTCAACTACATGGAATTAAGATTGCTGATATTAGGAAAATTTAAACATTAAAAAGTCAATGAAGAACTAAATGTTTATTGTTTTGCTAAAACATTTAACAGTTGTCAAACTGCATGCCAAAATATCTGTTAGCAAGAGCACTTTCAACTTAAAACAAGTTTAACTACAGTTTTAACATTTAGGAAATTAAATGTAATTTCATTAAGTTAAGTAATCTTGAAGGCAATGATTACTCCTATTAAAACCAGCCCCAGGAAACATACAGATTAACAGGAATAACCACTATTTTAGCATGTTCTAGCTATTTGTTTTAACAATATAAAGCTTGTATGTATTAGATTAAAGTCATAGTTTAAGTTGGATTTATATATGAGGCACATACTGTATACAAATGCAAGATTTAATCTTCAGGCTTGTTTATTGAGTTGTTGCAATGAGTTACATACAATCAGAGGACTAAATGAAACTCAACTCCCAATGCACAGAATATTATCAGTAGAGGTTTGTACAAACCAGAATGCCTCCATCACTCTAGTGTTAAGTGACGAGAGGACCAGTGAGGTCAAGACCATGATTATATTGCAAAAGAAAATGCTAACTATTAGAATGACTGATAAAGCTGGTACATCCTTTTCATCATTGTCTCCTAGCTTTTCACAAATAAATCAGAACAGATAAAAAAAAAAAAGTAACTAAAAAGTAACTTACAAGTTCAATCCTGCTGGTTCTCCAGAGCAAAGGGATGTCTTTGAACTGTTTAAACATCCCTATCAAATTCACCATAATAATCGCTGCCAGAACCGTCTATAAAGAACAAAAAGATTTTGCTTTAGCTTTTAAAAAGGTTTTTTGTTGGTTTCTCTACTACGTTTGGACAGACTTATTTAGCAAACACAGAGTGACGGAACAGAATAATTCATTTGTATTATACCAATTTCTTACCTGAGGTAATGTTTCAAAGACAAAACCGATACCCACAATAACTAGGAGAACGACAATGGAGGCCAACAACCCTGCAATCTGCAAACAAAATATGTTTACACAATGGTGATTTAAGGGTAGTTTAACAGTTTATCTACAATTTTGGTGCTCAGACATTTGTTATTGTATCAAAACTCTCATATCTCCCAAGACCTGGCCCATCAAATCAGCTACCAGCCCATCAGATTCTTGAATTTGGAATCCTCATTAAAAGGTTTAAATATTCACTGCAAAATACTCATTAACAGAGAAAATGTCAGGTTCTGAGTTTGCCAACATAGTACAAAACAACCTGGAGTTCAATTCCAATTTGTACCTGAGTTTTCCCTCCTGTGCTCTCCTGGACAAGGCTACGGGACATTGAGCAGGTGACGGCAAATGTCTGGAAGAATGATCCTAAAAAATTACACAAGCCTAATGCGATCAGCTCCTGGGTTAAGAAATAAACAAACAAAATCAGATCCAGGCAACGTTTGAAAAAAAGCTGTCCATAACTACACAGACACTTAATATTGTACCTGATTGCCATTAACAGTGTAGCCATGTTTAAGAGCAAAGATTTTGGACATTGATGCAGCCATAGAAAAGCCCACAATTGCAATGGCAAAGGAATCTGTTATTACGGCAGCAAATATGCTGAAATCTGGAACAGCAGGAGGAAGGAGCCTGAAAAGTAGAATTAAGAAACCTAATTTGTAAAGTTACAAGTTTAAGAATAATATCACTACCGTTTACAGCCGATAATCAAAATAGGGTATTTTAGGGTCTAGGGTCAAGGTTAAATACATTTAAAAACTATTGAAAAATAAATTATTAAAGCCTTGTATTTCTATCTGTAAAAAATATATATAAAAAAAAGAGGGTAATTTTTCAATATACCAATTGTTTGCCATTAACATGAAATCATGATGTATTCATAAACAGTAATGCAGGTATTTAGAAATGTTTTCTCTTACCCAACAGGTATTTCTCCAACAACATCTACTCTATAGTTCTCACGGAGTTCCATCCCATATGAGACACCAGTTGAAATTATCACCTGTGCAAAATCATGAAGATGCACTGTTTAGCAAACATGGGAAGTCAAGTTATGAAACATGTACTGTACACTAAAATGTGTTTAAAAGACTAAATTTAAAACAAGCATCATGTTAATGAGCCAGATTATCTGTCCTTTGGAGTGCCCATATATTAAAATAAAGGGTGTGTAACACATGCATATTATTAGAATAGAGTGGTCACGCCTTCCTTTTTGTGTGCAGTATGGGTTTCTCTTACCATGCAGTATTTCAGGTAAATTAACACCATATAGTGCATGAAGCCCATTTTTTTTATTTAGTAATTGCCAATTGATTTTACCCCATTTTTCTCCCAATTCGTAATGTCCAACTGTATTTTGGGCTCTGCTCACTGCTACCACCCCTGTGCTGACTTGGGAGTGGTGAAGACGAACACATGCTGTTCTCTGACAACGTAGCTCTGGGCAGCTTACAGGTGCCTGGCCAGTCTACAGGGGTTGCTGGTGTGTGGTGAGCTGAGGACACTCTGCCTGACCTAACCCCCCACCCCGGGCAGCCAATTGTGCGCTACCCCGTGGGAGCACCTGTACACAGTTGGAAGTGGAATAGCCTGGACTCGAACTGGTGACCTCCAGGCTATAGGGCACATCAGATGCCTTTACTGGACGCGCCACTCGGGGTCCCCCTATATAGTGTTTTTTATTTCTTATTGAAGTTGCATGTTTCATAGCACTGACTGCTAAGCAAAATGATCAAAATGATATAATGTATTCTATACATGTTATAGATCATATTAAGAATTTACCACAATGATTTCCCCAGGTATTGGAACTGGCAGCTTCTTTTTAAAGCGTTCGTTGATTTCTTTTACCCCCATCAGAAACACAACACAAATTAATGCAACAGTTATTGCTGCAGTATTGGTTGTTGTAATTTTCGAAACTACTGCGATGAAGCTCTGCAAAAGAAAGAGCAAAATAAAAACACAGTAATATCCAGCAATCAGTTTCAGAGCAGTGATCTGACAGAAAAATATTGCATTACAATCTTGAATTACATTTCTTATGCTGCAAATTAATAAAGTTGAATTTTTTTGTCTCTTGTGAAGAAGATGAAGCTCAGAAATGAAGATAAGTAGGTTATAACTCACATATATGACTGATAAAGGCCCGCTGTAGCGTTCTGTTTTTATCCCGAAGAGGTACTTTAGCTGTGACACCACCACATGCACGGCAGCTGCTGTTGTGAACCCTCGGACCAGGGGCTCTGTCAGGTAGATGGCAACAAAGCCAAACCGAAGAAGACCCAAGCAAAACTGCAACAGACAGAATAGGTTTGTTTTTCTCAGTTGCTAGACTGACCACATTAGAAAGCTGCATGGCATCCTTTCCACTGTGTGTGAAGTACATACCTGTTAACTATTTTTTTCCAATTTACACAGAAAGGCTTATTTAATCTTGTTACAAGTTTATTTTCCTTTCACAATAAAAGGTATACATTACACTATGAAAATACCGACCAAAAGCAAACGCACAGCATCCCCACCACTTTTCATTACTGGAATTTAAGTGAATAAATAAAGCGTGTCTATTACAGACTAAGCCCAAAGAGATTCCACTACATAATGCCTCCTGAAATAGTTTATGCCAGCCATTGAAATAGCGGTGGGGGCAGATGTACTTCAACACATCTTTAAAGCTGCTTTAAATAGTAAAAATGCAGAGTATTCTTGTTACAGCTGCTTTACTTTTAGCTTACCTGAATGATTCCTGTAAGGAAAGTAACAGCCACCGCTACCTTTACTCTCATGGCATCCCGTGCCAGTTGATTGTCCGTGTTATTGGTTCCATTAACTGCTGTAATGTCAAACACTGAATCAGGAACTTCCCGGACCACAATTCCACCGATCATCAGGCTTATCACTGCAAAAGTGCCTACAGGGGAAGAAAACAACCTATTTTAACAAATGCTTTGAGCAAGGTATATATTAACTCTAACAGTAAAGAAAGATTATGAAAATCCAACTTTAATAGCACAAGGCAGACCTGGGGTCAATCTCAATTGCAACTGTGCAGTTCATAATTAATTGCAATTACAATATAATTGTAATTGCAGTTGAACCTTGGTACAGCTATGTAATTGTAATTACCATATAATTGATCAATTACATTTCAGTTATGCATTTATTTGTAATTTTTGTCACTTTTGGTGACCCCATTTGTTTGAAAATAAAGTTATATACTGTAGTATGTTACTGTATTTGTACCATTATTGCTTGGTTACTTAGAATAAACAGAGTAAACATGTTAATGTGTGTACTTGTTTATGTTAGTTTTTAGTGTAATTCTAATTCGAATTGTAATTACTGCTGTATAATTGTAACTGTAATTGTAATGGCAATTTCCACAAACAATTCTGCTATAACTGTAATAATTATAATTGACCCCAGGTCTGCTACAGGGCACTCTGTCTCACTGGAGCTGACCTGGTCATGTCCTGCAGCACAGAACTGCAAGAGCAAGCAGTCCCTTATTCAGCACTTCAGGGGACTTCAAGTAAGGACCTTGCTGTGAAAACTCACTCAGTTATTCTGTCTGGAAGACCATACTTGCATGAGCCAATAGATTATTTTATTTAAAGAGCAACAGCTCCTCAAAGAACTCAACATTAAAATAAAACCATGGGAGAAAAAAGCCGAGAGAAAACACTTGTGTCTTACTTTTAAAAACAACTAAGGTTAAGGACTCACACAAGTGCATTTACTGTGCATAAGTGCAAAGTAACAGAATGCCCGAACTGCCACTAATGTAAACCTGACAGATGAAATAGCATGAGCTATGTCAGGTATCTTCAGAAGGCCAATTAAGGTAATCTGGTGCCAAGCCATGTGACACAGTTAGTATGTAAGCAGACAGTAAAAAACACTCTGTGCTGGTGTAATAGGTGCTGATTAACCATGGTTTTAAAGAACAAAATCTGTTTGATGTACAAACAGACATGTGAGATATGTGAACAAATACAGTAAAGCACCCTGGGATCAAAAAGTAAGGGACACGACCGATAAAAACTCAAAACAAACAAAGAAAATACTTTGGTCTTTGCATGTACAGCATTGCTTTGGTACATGCAAATTGTTTTGCAACCCTATAAGTAACTTGTTTTGGGTAAATAGCTCCATCAGTGTTATAACTTGAAATGTTTTTATGGATCTTTTTACACATATAGAAGTAAACAAAGGCTAACAGAGACTGTGTCAAACATCTGGTGGCACATCCAGTTATTCAGTGGAGGGGAAACTCATGCTGATGTGCAGCAGGGCGCATTCCATTTCCTGGATCAGCAGATGCTGGCAGATGATACAGACAGTCACTGGAAAATTCAATTTCAAGAGAGCAAGGCAGCCAGGGGAAGGCCGTCAAGAGGAGCACATGATTGAAGTTAAAAGAAATCCCTTTCCTGAAGTGCTGTAGGGGAACTGAAAACATTAACAAAGGATACGCCACATATACATATGAAAACAGATACTACACCCCCTTCAACACTTGTTGAAATAGATCAAGTACTGTATATATATATATATATATATATATATATATATATATATATATATATATATATATATATATATATATATATATATGAGAATAATTTCTCAGGTAATTCAAGCCATTCAACCAATTCAAGTTTTTTTTTTACCTGCAACATATATTAAGATTTTTTATCAAATATGTTATATTAATCGATTCCTTAATTAATTTCAGTTTTGCCCCAAGCACTTAAAATGATTCATATTTTGTCTTTTTTCTATTTGATTTATTAAGATGTTTGCAATTTTATACCAAATACTCAGGAGTCCACAAAGTGATTTATAGTACATATGAGAAGGCCACACAAAATAAACTTTTAAATTAAAATAATGTAGCCTACAGCTTGACACAAACCAAGAAAAAAGACAGACACAGTTAGTCACTGCAAATTAATACCTATAGATACATGTCTTGAGGTTCCAAAGAAAGTGTACAGCAGGACTGGATAGAAAGATGAATAAAGGCCAAAGACAGGAGGCACAGCTGCCAGCATTGCATAAGCTAAACCTGAAAAAAAGAAGATGAACATCCGGTCACTATCATGAAGATTACAAAAACAATGTTCTGTCTAGATTAACAACACCCACAATAATGTTATCGTGATGACTACCAGTTGCAATTTAGTATTACAAGAAAGTTTGTTTTTTGGGGGGGCTGGATAACACAACCTTTAATATAACAAAATTAATGCTCAATGTCGTCACAAAGTCGTTTGTTATGGTTCCTAGATAATTATCTACATCTATGTTTTGAAACACAATATTTCCTTCATAAGATTTACAATAGCACTAAAAATACATTTAATTTATATCTATCAGGTTCTGACACAGGTTAGAAAAAAGGGAATTGAGGGCCAAAGTGGAGCACCACTTAGGAGGCCTTTACCATTACTTACAGTGGCTCTCAAAAGTATTCACCCCCCTTGGACTTTTCCACATTTTATTGTGTTATAACATGGAATCAAAATGCATTTAATTAGGAGTTTTTGTCACTGATCAGCACAAACAAAGTCCATAATGCCAAAGTGAAAAATGAAATCTACAAATTGTTCTAAATTAATTACAAATACAAAATAGAAAATAATTGATTGCATAAGTATTCACCCCCTTTGAGTCAATATTTGGTAGAGGCACCTTTGGCAGCAATTACAGCCCATTACAGCCACTCCAGTGTGGCTTAGGCTGTATGTTTGGGGTCATGGTCCTGCTGGAAGATGAACCTTCTCCCAGGTCCTAGGTCTCTTGCAGACTTTAGCAGGATTTCTCTGTAATTTGCTGCATCCATTTTGCCCTCTACCTTCACAAGCTTTCCAGGCCCTGACGCAAAGAAGCATCCCCATAGCATGATGTTGCCACCAGCATGCTTCACTGTAGGGATGGTGTTCTCAGGATGATGTGCGGTGTTAGGCTTGTGCCAAACATAGCGCTTAGCATTGAGGCCAAAAAGCTCTATTTTGGTCTCATTAGACCATAGAATCTTCTTCCAGTTGGTCTCAGAGTCTCCCACATGCCTTCTGGCAAACTCTAGCTGAGATTTGATGTGAGTTTTTTCAACAATGGCCACTTCTTTTTGCCATTCTCCCATAAAGGCCATTTTTGTGAAGCACCCAGGCTATTGTTGCCGTATGCACAGTGTCTCCCAGCTCAGCCGTGGAAGACTGTAACTCCTTTAGAGTTGCCATAGGCCTCTCTGGCCTCCTTGACTAGTGCCCTTCTCGTCTGGATACTCAGTTTTTGAGGAAGGCCTGTTCTAGTACAAAATCACTCCTTGTAGAGTGCATATAGGGTCATGGTCACTATGTAAAAATGGCATTTTGCACTATTTACAAAAGTGTTTGGTACTGGTACTGTTACTGTTACTGGAACTGTTACTGGAAGCCGTAAAGTTGCTGGCAACTAGTTATTAGAAGTAGTTGTAGTAGTAGTAGCAGTCCTATTTAGTGCCAGTAGGGAGGACTACACCAGCTGCCCAGTGGCAGATGGAGAAAAATTGTGGTTTAGTACCATCTAAACAAAGGGGGGTGCTAACAAAAACTGGCAGCTAACTAATTTTAACATAAAAGTCCGGTTTTAAATTGACTGTAAATTAAATGTTTAAAACCAAAACAAAACATTACAGACCATGCCACTTAGAGTCCACTGGTCAACAAAAAATGTCATGTCGCCAGCAGACTCTGCATGGGCGTGCTCGAAATTAACCCAAGACCGGACCTGGGCCCTGAACATGGCTCAGCAGTCAAACAGACCCTCCCCGGTGATCTTACGCTTCCTGGTCTTGTAGATGGCCAGTCTAGCAAGAGCCAGGAGCAGATTCACCAGGTGGTCTCTTGCCTTGGTGGATGGGTGAAAAGTGCAGCCAGAACTGCAGCAGGAGGTTCTTCAGGAGGAGGACGAACAGCTGCAGTCTGGCGCAGAAAAATAAATATGAAACACTGACTCTGACTGACCGTTGAAATGGCATGCAGCATCCGAGTTGGAAAAGTGACGCAGGAACACTCCTGACGGGATGACGGGAGTGCTCCGTGCAGCACCCGCCAGTAGTAGTAGTAATCCCATTTAAACATCAATAACAAAGCTAACAAAGTTGATGTTTAACTAATTTTAACAAAAAAAGTGCTAAATTAAATGTGTAATTGCAAAAGTCCACCAAAATTAACCATGCACAGAATGCCATTTAGAGCCCACTGGACACAGAAGGCCATCATGTCACCAGTGGTCAGCAGTAGTCTTAATAGAAGAATATGTAGTGGGGAATGTGGGTGAGAGGGGTAGCCTATTGTAGATTTACTAACAGTATTTAAAAATGGTACTGTACTAAACATTTTAACACTAGATCATTTTTATATCATTAACCTAAAGTGCTGATATGTTAGCTCTGTTCGTACACTATAAGGATCAGAACTGCTGAAGCTACAGTTCTGTAGGAAAACTTGTATATAAAATATATACATGTGTATAATAGGTTTACAACAAATATGCAGTCAAAAAATGTTTAGCAAATAATAAAAGGATAGTTGCAGCACTTCCTTATGGATTTTTTTTTTTTTGTATTTGTGTAACTCTCAGGTTTTGTTTTCTTTCCTGTCTTTTTTTTTTTTTAATTAATTTTTTTTGGTGGTCAAATGAGGCAGGCTGCAGATGAGTGCTTCAACACAACCTAAACAGTTCACCAAGTTATTACAGCGAAGCGCAAGAACTGCCAGTGGCTATCTATATAGCAATGATAGTTTATGTGTTTTCAGGGTATTGGCGCAGCAAAAGTAAATCAGCCAAAAGCACCATTTCACATTTAACTTGTAGTTCCCAACACTCTTACATGAAATGTAGAAAAAAAGTAAATATCTGTCATACAGTAAGAGAAATAAGTCACCAAAGGAAGGTAAAAATGTCCATCTCCTATTTCTCAAGTATATTTTTTGCAGATTTTTAGGCACATTTGTCCACGCACATGTACATTACAGGACATCCGAGTTTAATGACAATTAACACATTTTGTCAACATGGAAATATACTGGGGAGCGCACTTATTTTGATGTCTGTATCATGTATATTAAACGATTTATTGATATTTTAAAATGGACTATGAATGGACTATGACTTTGAATGTAACAAACATATTTGTAATGTGAAAAGAATGTAGTTGATAAGAATGACACTTTCATTGAACACACATACTTTTGCACATATAACCTTAACATGCATATATATTATTGACAGTTTCTACTGTATGGATTTGTGGTATACTGTTGATGAAATAATACGAAATCATGATCGAATTTGGATATGTCAATTGCATTATGCTACATCAACTATAATATTTATTTAAAAAAAAAAAACACACACTTTATGTGGCAGATTGCTGATGAACATATGTAGCACCCTAGAGGGGCACTTGTTCTTTCTGATCAGGCAGAGTACCCCGTGCCGCCAAGAAGGGAGCGTCATATGCTGCCAGTACCAGAGCCCCAGAGAGAGAGAGCCCAGCATCGTCAGAGTGCCCAGCGCTACCGCCTGAGAAAGAGAACCCAGACCCAGGAGAGACAGCCATCCAAGACTGACACAGGGGTTTGGGATTGGTGGCTGCCCTGGAGCCCCGTAATGCAGCCCAGCCCGAAGTGGTCGTCATATAGCGTCATCCTCAAACATGCTGCCAGGACCCGTCCGTTTCTTTCCTCCGCCCTAGCAATCACACTGGGCCGGGAAACATTTGAGTGGGGGACAGTGTAACGGCGGGTCAACTTGGTAGAAGTAGAAGTGTTTTGTGTCAGATGCACAATGCAGCTGTATGTAGATGGGGTCTGTATTGGCTGCACTGTGATTTGTGGTCGGTTCTGCCAACCACATGTTTGCGCTGGACCGAGGGTCTGAGCAATTGGACCTTGTGTATGTAAATGTACCGTTGTATGTGAGTCAATAGGGCTTGGGGGGAATCATTATTAAGGCGCTGTCTGCGTGCAGCTCGGGGTCGTTTTGTGGTTTTCATGTAGCTGTGTGTCCTGGAGCTGTCTATCTGAGCTAAACCATTTAATAAGAGAGCGTCCATTTGCCTGCTGTTCCAGCGCTTCAATAAAAACAGCAGTTTTCGCTGCTTTAAACTGCATCCTGTGCTGTCTCTATTTCTTCCTGCTGCGGAGCAGATACGCTGCCACTACAACATTTAGCAGATTGTTAAGTATCTGGAATGTGAATTGAATGCATTCATTGCAAAATTACTATTTCTAGTAATCGGATAATGGTCTTAAATGACAATGAGTACCGGGTGCATTTAATAGATCTAATGAGTCCTGCTTTCAATACGCTCTGATGAAGACAACCTGTCGAAACACGTCATCGTGCCTGTTTTTACCTTATTTTTAATGAATAAAGTAGGAATAACTGACACACTTTTGGATGTTGACTTTTATTTAGTGGGACTGTCTTTTCTCTTTGGCAGTGGCAACATCTAAGAAGTGTTTCCTATTTAATGTTTCCTGGGACAAAGCACCTTGTGTTTGATCAAATGGGCTGAAACATCTCTTTCTCTCACTCTCTGAAAACGTGAACAAAATTACAGATCAAAGAATCATGACAAGTTTTCAGTATAAAACGTGGCACACTGTCAAAATGAAAACATTACAGTCAGTATCGGGTTTGACCTCCCTGAGCATTAACACAATCCTGGAAGCATTGATACATAGACCTGATGAGCCTCTGGATAGACTGCTGTGGGATGTTCTGCCGCTCTTCCTGTGCAGCTACACCCAGCTGGTGAAGGTTGTTCTGGTCGCAGTTGCCCCACCGGTTGGCTTGAACAATGCAACAGTCAGCATAATGGTTTTGGGCCGGTGTGCTGACCCTCTGCCTTCCAGGATGTAGCATGTCCCTCACAGAGGCGTTTTTTTTTCACATTTCCAATGTTTTTGTTTCAGAACTATACCCTCCCATATTTTAATATTAATATGTTTTCTTGCATTCTCTGGCGAAAGGAAAACTACATGGAAACACACATACCTAAAGTACTACCAAAATAGAGTGAGAAAAAGGCGAGTCTTATTTTTCATTTTCCATGGAAACTGCACCAATGTTACACTTGCACTTCCCGAGTCATTTCACCTTGATGAGAAACCTGCCATACATTTTCAAGAACTACATTCTTATCAGCTACAGTAGGAAAGCGTAAGCTTGTTATCTCTTAGCACGAGGCAATTTATTGTTTGACAGATAACATGTGTAAAGAGTTGTAAAATAATTAATAATGAGTTCTTAGTTTCTGTCCATACAATAAAATGAAAGCTCCGTGACTAGCCTTTTGACAGTGTTTGTACAAATGATGAAATTGTGTTTTTTAATAAAAAAATTTATTTCAATAACTAACTGTGATTCAAGATTTGTTTATGGGCAGGTGGCCTTTACTTAAAGGCGATTTAATAAGTGTAATGTACCACAAACAGACTGAGATTAATCAGAGTGATCTGTAGAGAATTGATCTTTAATGTTGGTTTAATTTAATTTATTCACTTTGTGCCCACAAACATATTATGCAGCACTGCGAGCAGAGTCTTGGGGACACATTTAGCACAGTCTCACTTAATGCCTCCATTTTGAAGCAAACCTATACTGATACTGTGTGCTACACTTTGCCTGCATGCAACTATAGTAAACATTCTCATTTTGTGTTGAATAATTCCAGGCACACATTTATATAGAAATTGATGCCTAGTGTGTGCCATATGAGCAACTGCAACCTGTTTTCATTCTTTAACTACAATGACTGTAACTACAATCTTAAGTGACTAGTTTCCTGTAAGCATTTCTTGTAAATTTCAACTAACCTTGAGGTAGTTGCATTACTCCAGTACTCAAACCAGAAATAATGTCTCCCAACAAATATTCCTTTACTGGATAGGAGGGTAGCCATGTCAGAATTGGTAAGAAACTGTACACAGCCGATTGCAATTTCTTAGAAGAACAGCTGAAAAACAGTAAATGATAAGCTTTCAGTATTTACATTCCTTTTCAATCCAGCATCAGATAACCTTGTAAAACTATTTGCTACAGTACAAATACCAAATAAAAAGTTTTTTTTTTTTTTTTCCCCCAATATTGTGTTACCTAAGTGCAATGAATTGGATAATGGCATTTAATGGAAAGGCTACTACATTAACATGGAAGATGCGTAGTATCAGAGAACAACAATTTGATGTCCATGAGACACCCACAACACCACGTAAGTCACTAGACAATATTTCAAAGGGAAGTGGACACATTGGATAAATAATCCGTTATTCTTTTTTTCTTGTTAGGTCTGTCTGGCATCCACTGCCTACAGTACCAAATTTAGTGTAACTCCTGATCACAGTGAGCTTATCAACTTTTGGTAAGCTGAAACTGGGGTTATCAGCAGTACCAAGGTTAGTCCAATCAAGTGGATCAAACTCACTGAATTCTCCTGTTATGCTCATCAAGTGGAGTAAATTAAACACACTGCAACTGACTCCAGAGGTCTATAAAACTTAACGAAATCTATTATGAGGAATAGGTCTCGAGCAAGTTCCTTTAAAGTTTTCTAACATTTTTCCCCAGTGTTAAAACAATATATAATGTATTTCACAAGAGTGTGACAAAGTATAACCTAAACTTGGATTTTAACTTATTGCCACACGATGGAAAACAAATATTTATTTGTCTAAAGGTGCAGCCCAAAAAACACCTTCCTGGTGAACTTATGGCATTATAAAAAAAGTACTGTACAACACCCTATTTATATACATTTTCTCTTATTTACAATACATTAACATTAAACTACAGCACTTTTAAACCACTACTACAATTCAATAATTGAGTGTCAATATTGAATAAAAATAAATAAACAAATAAATAAATAATTCCCGGATTACAACAGCAAATTGTATTAAACCTAATTAAATACAAAACCATCTGGTTCTGATCATTATCTTTTGTAGGGATTAACCCACTGAAGTATGTGTACATGTTATGCATCATTTGAGAGCTCATTGTTGGTAACAGCACCCTCCCTGTTGAGCGAGTTGTCAGAGTGAACATACTTCTTCTATTGCGCCAAGCACACTCAAAGGTGGACAAAGATGTTTTAAACTCGTAAGTGGATTGTTCGTGCAGTAGGCTTACAATATGTCCAGACAACTTTTTAATAATAAAGAAAATCACACAGACTCATTTAATTTGAAGTTTTAATGAATCAGAGCAGCATTTATTAAATGCTTAATAATGGATCAAGTGGTTGCAATCCACTTTGGATGCCTTAATAGGTAATCTGAGCGTTTCCAGTGCCTTTACAGGTTTAACAATATTAATTCTTCGATACAGAAATACAAGTATGGTTATCACATGCTTAGCCCTTAGGCTAGCCATTCAAAAAGCTCAAATGCCCACCGCTAAATCCTAAAACATACAATATGTAAAATATAAGCTAAAATATAATTCCTATATCTTACAGCAATGCATCAATATAAATGAGATATACATTCAAAATTTTTCTTACCTTCCATTATATGGAAGTGTAGTTGTAGAATACAATGTAAAAACAACAGCTGTCTTCAAATGCAGACTTCTGAATACGACCAAACAGCAATCAGCTTTTTCAGAGCTCCTCAAAGCATGGACCACACAACTTGTTGTTAGCAAGTTGAGTGATACTTGACTGGGGTTTGACCTCTTTTATTGAGCCTTTTCTCCATTTAATATGTCAGACGACCCAATTAAATATAATTATTTGGTTTGTTTTTACAACCCTTATCTTTTAAGTGAATAATATATTTTAAAAAGTACTGGCGACTCCTTTTCTGAAATTAATCGGACATGATCTCATATTCCTCATGTCCCACCCCTCCTTCCTCTAAACATTAAGTGAACTGGAATTCACAAGGCCCTTGCTATCAGATATAATACAGGTATATGTATATAGACATAGAGAATAGATAGATGTTTTTAATATATAACACCTACTCTGTTTAATTATTCCAACCTGGGTCTAAAATATATGTCCCTCTAAGCAGCACATTATGTTATCCTTTTCAGTGTGTTGTCAGTGGTTCAGTGTAACTTCATATACAAATGTGTATTTACAAAATATTTGTCAAAGACTGTAGGGGTTTATCATAAGCCTTTCAATAAAACCACTATGCAAACAGTGGCAAGATCAGTTATTTTAATTTAAATTCAGACTATAATGAACATGTTAAATATAATTAATCTAATATTAACTGTACCACGCTTGGACTAAGCCTGACCTCTCTCTGTTTCTAAAAAATCCCCTGTGCAAGCAGTTTATGACACCCTGTTTACCTGCAAAGGCTAGTTTTTTAAATTAATATAAAACTTTATTGTAAGTGCTTTTCCAAATTCACAACAGGAAGTCATGTTTTAGACCAGTATTGCTACAGATAAGAGGTTCACGTTTCAATTTCAAGCAACTACCAAGCTCTCATTAATTTTATAACATAATGAGGTAATGAACACTAACCTTATTTTTCTTAAAGCACCTTCCGCTGGTTATCATTCAGGATTGATACATAGCAAAGACCAATCCCGCTTTTTTTTTTACCCTTTCAGGACCAAGCATTATTTCAATTAGATGCTCTTCAAGGAAGAGGTGTTTTTTGGCTGTAGTTAACTCTCTTCCTACAAAAATTCACTAAAAATCTAATCTTTTTTTTCAGAACACGCTGGGAAACATTTTGAAGTACTTCAGAAACCTTTTTTTCAAACACAATATTTATTTATTTATTTTTATTTATTTATTTTTTTTAAGTAATTTTTATTATGTATTCTGCTTAGAGATACATATATAAAAATGCATTATTTTGTGACACGAGGGAACTTACAATACATCAATTGAGAAATACTGATGTTTGGGCATATTACAAGACATTGTTTCACCAGAGTATAGGGTCTTTACAAGCAATAATGGACACTACTCTTGACTGTTTTCTCAAAATATATATTTATAAATAAAAGTTACTCATTTCATTATTATCAGCAATAAGGAAAAACAAATGTACCTGATACATTTAGTTAATGAAATAGTATATGCTTATATCCACTCGTTTATTGATATTTATAAATGCTGTAAAAATATATATATTAAAACACATGAGACAAAATAAAAGTTTTAATATAATTATAAGTCAAATACATCAGATTTACAGCATTTCCCCTTTTTTATTAGCTCTAAGCAAGTTTCTGTGATATTTTGTCTCGCTTTTGTCTCTTCCTGGCTGCTGTAAACAGGCCTTTGCCCTTTAGACACTAAAAGCCCCTCTCAGTGCCATCACATTCAGGAAATGAATGTCAGTCCCTCCCCAATCCAATGATGTGTGTTTCAAGCCTGTATTGCAAAATACGGTGGCCCTGTGAATCATCAAAACGAAGTGCCTTTTTATCGTGTTTGCACAATCGTGGTCCTAAAAGCCCACTTCAGTATGATCTTGTTAACAGGATCCTGGTCCTTAAAGGGTTGAGAGCCAACAGCAAATCCTTATCTTTGAAGGTCTAATGCTGCTTTGCTCATACAGGCAAAGCGAAGAGCCATTTTTCAGATGGATGAAGGATATTACACCATGTACTCCCTTTTTCTGTTACCAAAAAGTATTTTGTTAGTTAATTTTAAAAAGACTGCTCATTGTAGAAAGACCTTGTATTCAAACTGCTGATGACCAGCTAGTCTTAGCCACGCCTGGCACTGCTTTGCTATAAGGCGGCAAAAGCAACGTTATCAATTTAATTGTATTTCTTCAAAAAATCTACTGTATATTAAAGTTATTAAATCCAGTTTACACTTTGTCTTACAGTTAAACTTAACAGTTCCTCTGTTATAATAAAATATTTACACATATTCTGTTTGAATTATTCTAGAATATCTGTGTTTAGCTTAAAGACTACTTTCAAATGAAGCTTATGTCTTTTCTAAATAAGAATGAGCCAATTAAACTAGATGCTGGTTTTCTGCCTTTTCACTTCCTGTAACAAGACTTCTATTTTTTATTATTATTTCAGAAGAACCTTAAACAAAGCAAAAACACTTGTTAGTTCAAATATTTTGTTTTTATTTACTTAAAACATTATTTCCCTTCAAAGAGTTTATCATTCAATTTCTTATTAGATCAGAATAGGTATTTTTAGTTTCAAACATTGTTCTGTCTAGAAAGGGATACTTTTTCTGTGCAACATTAAGAGACTCCGTGTTTAGTACTTTAAAAACTATGACTTAATTTTCACGTTAATTAAATGAGATGCCTGCTTTGGCCAAGGTTATAGGCATCCGCGTGCAATAGTTAGACTCTGAGTCTAGTCTATTTATTTATTTATATTTTACAGCACCTTTAGCCAAGGCACTTTACAAGTTTAAACAAAACGGTACAATCAATAAAAAATTATTGGGCTAGGGTGGAGAGACAGATTAGTTGCTAATATGAAAGCAGAGGGCTAGAAGCTAGGTCAGGGTCAGGGAAGCAGGGTCATAACAGGAGGTCAGGGGCCAGAAGTATCAGTGGATGGGCTAGAGATGCGTTTTGAGGGAGAAGCGGAAACTATGCAATGTGGGTGACTGTTTTATGATAAGTGGGAGTCAATTCCAATGAAAGGGGGCAAGAAGGGAAACAGAACGGAAACGGAATTGGGCACAGGGCGAGGGTGGGACAGAGAGAAACAACAGTGATTGGGAGCGTAAGGGAGGTGGGGGGAACATAGTAGGTGATCAGTGCAGCCAGATAAGGTGGGGCAAGACCATGGAGAGATTTATACACAAGGGTAAGGAATTTCAAAGGCAACGATAATAGACAGGGAGCCAGTGTAGCTGGAGGAGCGGGGAGGTACGGAAGGAGTGGGGGAGGTTGAATATGATACAGGCAGAGGTGTTTTGAATTTGTTGCAATGGTGTAAAACCGTAAGAGGGAAGGCTAAGGAGGAGGGAGTTACAGTAGTCAAGACGGGTGAAAATGAAAGAGTGGACCAGAGGTTTAGTAGCAGAAAAGGAAATGGAGGGGTGTATTTTGTGGATGTTGAATAGATGGAAACGGCAGGTGTGTGTTATGGTCGAGATATGGTGAGAAAGGGAGAGGGTAGAGTCAAAGATGACACCAAGGTTACGAGCAGAGGGGGGTGGAATGAGTGACAAGGGAGGGAATGAGATGGTGAGGCAGGGTGGGGGTAAGGAGGAGGAGGGGAAGAAAAGGATTTCAGTTTTTAATGGATTGATGAGGAAGCATCAGCGTGCCATCTGGGTGTCATCAGCAAAGACATGATGCGTGAAGTTAAATGAGGAAATAAGAGCTTCAAGGGGTAAGGTGTACCAGGAGAATAGCAAGGGTCCGAGGACAGAGCCCTAAGGGACACCAACAGTCAGAGGGGGGGGGGGGGGGGGGGGGGGGGGGGGGGGCTCTGCAACCAGTCAAGGTGTGTGCCAGAAATGCCAAGGTTAGAAAGAGCAGAGATAAGTATGGGGTGATCGACTGTGTCAAAGGCAGAGGAAAGATAATGAGAATTGAGATAATGAGAATTGAGGACATGTCAGCGTGGTAGGAGTTAGCTACATAATTCTGGACAGTGAGGAGGGCGGTCTCAGTGGAATGGAAGGGACTGAAGCCAGATTTAAAATGGGGGTAAAGTGAATTAGCGGAAATGTGGTGTGATAGGTGCGAGTGGACTAGACACTCAAGGAGCTTAAAGAAATATGGGAGGAGAGAGATTGGGCAGTAATTAGCAGGGCAGGCAGGGTCAAGAGAGGGTTTTTTTTAACAAAGGGATGATGGTAGCTGATTTGAAGATGTCAGGACAGGTACCAGTGGAGAGAGAAGAGTTAAAGAATTAAAAAATATGCTGTTGGCTGATAAGGGAGGTTTGGGACTTTCACCTGGTCGGCCTGACCTTTTGATACAAGGTGCTCTCTTTTTCAGACCTTACACAGATTCACGAATAATATTTTTCTACTGTTATACTAGAATAAACAACAATATAGAATCCTACAAGATTCTCATAGACTAATACAGAGTGCATTATAAAAAATAAAAAAAATGTTTTTTAACAGTTTGTTTAAGATTTCTGCTGACTTCTTATTCTTTAAAATACAGTATGTCATTACAATATTTTAACACTGATGCAGTTTCACAAATGTTCAGTTTGTATCCCAAAGACCAGGTTTTTTCAGCAAAACTCAAATTCTCCTCCTGGCTCAGCTCGGAGTGGCTCAGCAAACACCACGACAGGCCTGTGCATCCAGCGTTTTACATCACAGGTGTGGGCCAAAATTCACTATTTTTCATATCACTTGGTTTCCAACCTATTTTCTCCTGCATATCATCAGTGGGCAAATACATTTTAACTGAATCTGGGTCCATCAAAGAACCGCACACCCTCGCAATGGCCTTCAATGCAAAAGGATCTAATGCCATAGTACAAAAGGGATGTTCCAGAACCGTCTGTGACAGTGGAATACTAGAGATAGAGACTTGTACGAGTAAACATTGCTAAATGTAAAACAAATATTTATTCTTTCTGACCTCCCTTCCCATGTGTTCCTCTTCTATTTCAAAAGTTCTGTGGCTTATTTTTAACTGACTGTTTAGCATGCATTCCAGGTTTATACCACCAATCAGAAAATCCAACAACCTTGAAAAGTTTAATTTGCAGGTTTTAACTTTCGAAACATAGAACTTCCACATTGCAGCCCATTTATTTTTTTTATTTTTCATTGAAGCAACTAACTTTTATTAAAACAACTTACCAGTAGTAAACTGGACGTATCTGAAGCCATGCACATAGTGCATACAAGACTGAAAACCAATTTTATGAACATTACACGTTAAGTATCTGTACAGTGTTTAACACGAACATTACTGCATGTCTTCAAACAGCAATCATTGGAAAGAGCATTATAGTCAATTTTTTTTACCATTTTGTTTAAGTTATATAAATACAGTCATACATACCGAAGATTCTGAGATAACTTTTGTTTTATTGTCTGGGGATTCTTTTGTTTCCTATGCAGCAGCTCTGTTTCGATGCATCCCTCATTATATACAGGTCGGTCCACGTGGTACATCAATGTCCCGGACATATTCTCAGTTTCTGGTTCGTATTCCATATCAAAGGTACTGTAGATTTCAGAAATGCACACAGTACAAAGAAGAAAACCAGACCTTTGTCTTCTCCCTATCAAATGTGTAATTCTGTTAAAAAAGCAGACAAGAAAGAAATATGTTTTTGATTTCAGAGGTTATTGAGAATAAAGGCCTCTGTAAGCTTACCTGTTACTCAGTTTCTATTTTGAAAAAACAAATTGATGCTTTAGAGCATTACAGTCAGCATAGGTCATGTTGTACAAGGTAATGTGAATTCTAATTTCATTCAGTGGAATTATAATCTTAGTAATCGTATTGAGAAATAATATCAGTAATTCCAGATTAAGCCAAAATATAAACTTTACACAGTTAGGATACATTTAAAGTCTCTCTATGCTGAATAGCTTTACAATTAAATTACTGGAAAGTACAACAAGAGATGAACAATTATTTACAAAAACTTACAAAATATTTTGGATCAAGTAGAATGTACAGCAGGAGTGAAATTTTGCCGGTACTCCGTACCAGGGCTTATTTGAATGTCTGTACTGTGTTTCATCTGCTTTTCCATCCACTCACATAGTCTACTAGCGCAACTTTCTCAAATGCACTTTCATTCATCACAGTTCAATTCATGCTGCTTGCATTCTGTTTCCTCATACGGCTCATATCTGTTAGCTGCTACTGGCCACCATTAACACCAGCATAATCACTCAACGTTGATTGACCAAGCTTTCATTCTGATCAGATTTAATTCTGGCATTCGTCACAAATCTCCACCCATTTCTATTTGTGTCAATTGGCTGATCAATGAGAGAAGACTTTAGCAGTGTGAAGCGAAAGCAGCCTTATGAAGTAATTATTATTTTCTTAAGTATGGAGAAACTATGTCAATATTCGAACAACCATTGCTGCACATAACTTGGAAGGCAAAAATACATGTCAGTGACAGCCATAAATTACATAATTGATAATATTAGAGATAATTATTACAGCGCGGTTTGCCTTTCACAGATTTCCTTTGAAGAATTTGCACAGAAGTTTCTAAAATGGCAAGTGATGTGTGGGACATTATGGGTTAACAGGAAAAACAAGATCAACAAAGTGCTGCTTCAGGTTTGGCGAGTCAGGGATAGAGATGAAGACGTGCTTCAGGTTTTCCAATTACTGGCCCAACTTGCATGATAAATGTTAAGCACAGCGATCAAAGTTTTGTTTTTGTTGTGATCCTAGTAATTTCTGTTATGAGAACTGTAATTATGGTTGCCAACAGGCCCCATATTTGTGGGACACAAAGACAGGTCAGGTTTTTAAACTCACCTCTCTAAACGGCAAATGAATTGGCTTTATTGAACATGTGAAGTGAGTGCAAATTGTGTGAACTGTCACTAAATGAATTTAATTGACTTGCTTATTAGTTACCAAGAGCACACACCTGTCCAGGGATGGAAATTACTTTGTGCGAGAATTGTTTCCATTAATCAGACCTCCACAGCTTGCCGATTTAATAAACAGTAATGGTATTACTTTATGAAACTGTCTTTTGCCACTTTGCTTATTGTGTAGGAACCACAATGCCAGGGATTTACAAAAAAAAAAAAAAAAAAACCTTTTTTGGAACAGATCATGGTAATTAATCTACACAAATGCAACCGTGAAGCATAATGAATATATTATTGTAGGATAAGTAATAAGTACAAAAAATAAAAGTGAAATAAATCTTATGTTCAGAGTCTTATGTTCTAATCCAAGTTTACCATTGTAGCATGGTCAGATTCTGTTGTAGGCAAGTACACAGGGTCTAGAAAGTATGGGGATGATTTCAGAGAATACTATGGAGATTAAAACAGCCAAGTCAAACAGTCCCTATATCATTTGTTTAAGAGTAGTGCCTGGTACATTAACAGTTACAGAGGTATTTCAGTCCCTATTGTGTATTGTATAACTTGGACCTTTTTGTATACATTTTTCATAGCACAGCTGTTTTTTGATACAGTTATTTTAAAACATAATCTCCTTTTTAGGATATCTTGAAACAAAGCTCCCTCTCTACAGCAGTTACTGCATAGTGTACTACTTCTTTATCCTTTAAGGGTTAAACTTAAGTGTTATATTACAGTACAGGACTGAGTGATACATGCAGAGGATGCAAAGCTTCCAGTATTTGCAGCTTCCTTGTTTATGGTGAATTGGTTATAACTGATCATTTTTTATTTATTTTTAGGTTTATTTTGTATTCAAAGTTGTTTTGTGTAAACATTTTAAAACTATTGATTCATTGTCACTCAGATTGTCTCACTTTTTTTTTTTGTTTACACCTGGCTATGTAAATGAGTACCTGCACTTTTTGTGTTGAGCATTTCACCCCTGGTATAGACAAACATTGCATTAGCTTGGTCTGTTAGGATCATGACTACAATAGTCATGATGATGAATACATCTACAGTAGTCATGCACCCTTGAACCAATAACCCAAGGAGGATATTAAAAAAATTCCACCAATAAGATGAGTGGGCCAACTAAGGAACACTCAGCTTTAAAACATCTGCAGTTTCACAACAGCACAGGCTTATTTCTAAATAAATTAATTGAATCTGAATTTGATTGCAAGAGGCACATCTCAAAACACACAATTTTCATTAGTGTACCAGAAAAACTTAATAAATCCGTGCACAGGCATCTACAACTACAGTATGTCAGGCAGTTCAATGGTAATGACTATGCTTTGTTGATGCAACAAACTTTTATGAGATGGAGAACGGTTTCAAAAAAATAATTATGCCTCGTTTGTATGAACAGGACCACATAGTTGTAAAATATAAAATAGTATGTACTTTTGACTCCTGATGCCTTGACAGGGTGATTTGACACAAACCCAAAACACTACACATATATACAAAAAATATATACATAACTAAGTGGAAGCGCATTTGAAAAACAGGGGTGACTCAGAACAGCATAGTATAATTACAGGGAAATTAGGGTAAAGCACAATTAAGCATAGTCATTTCAAAATACATATGGTAAAGCACTTTTAAAACCATGGTTAACCTGATAATAAGCATGGGGTAGGCCTGGAGTAAGGGGTAAAGCACTACCATGGCAATACTGTGATACGATTAGCCCGTTTATGGAAGCCCAGACAAAGTTGTTGTTTATAATACCGCACAGCATGAAGTTGCCCATGTCGCACAGGGTTTGATAATGAAGACAACAATATAAATAACACGGGTGAAACCAATCTAAAGTAAAAACTAGCACCCGGTACGATTGTAATCAACCATTGAATGGACATTATCAGTATTTATCAGTCCCATTCAATGGTTAATTACAATCCTATCGGGTGAAACTAGTGTCTACTACTAGTAGGGCAATTGTAGTAGCAGTGACACATCATCTGACCCCAGTTTACGCTTATTTTAAGTTTACAATATCTGTAAAACTGAGAAAAAAAGTTAATTTAAATGTTGTCATTTACAAAAATTAAATGTATTATTAAAAAAAAGAAGTGCAATAAATAACAATAAATTACATAATTAATAATATCACAATAAGTACGGTAAGTTGCTTGACACCGGTACAAATACCAAATGGTACTGTAAAGCACTGTTCGTTTAACTAAAGCAGTACGGTACACCTTGACTAGTCTCTGTACATGATGTATGCACTTTCCTTCCTGAAATATTATGAAAGTATAGTTCACCAAATAATATCTTACCTTTTTCCACGTACAAGAATATCGCTGCTCGACAAGAATTAAATGTACCCGCACAATCAACCGTAGTTACAGTTTAACACTGAAACGCCCTTTAACTATAAGGATGATTATGTGAAGATAGGCGTTTCATCATTGCATGTTGCAAACTCACCGAGCCACTCGCTGTATGGTCATGGGACTTGTATTTCGACCTACTGTACATGACGAGTCTTCGGGTACACAAAGAACTACAAATCCCAGCATGAAACAGGTTGGCGGGTGTCTTGACGCGCTCGCTCCTGCTCTATTTTTGGTTTCTTTAGAAACAGGGGAATGCACGCAGCTTGGAAAAGATCCTCACATGGTTGGCTTACAATACACTTTGCGTGTGACGCATGTCGAAGGATTATAATTATGTTTCATTAATGTATTTTATGTTACACAGTAGTTTAGTATTGCAATATTAATGTAGCATGATGCTTTAGTAGTAATGCGGCTGGTGGTAGTACCAATAATTGATTACGTGATTAATGTTAAAAGTTTGCACTTTAAATGAAAAAGTAAAGGCCAACATTTGTAATAAATCGGCTTGGCAGTACAGTACCTCGTAGCATAAGAATGTACCTGCTTTCAGGTAGCTTTAGCTGTCGGCAAGAACCAGAATGTTGTTTATTTCTTATATATATATATATATATATATATTATATATATATATATATATATATATATATATAGAGAGAGAGAGAGAGAGAGAGAGAGAGAGAGAGAGAGAGAGAGAGAGAGAGAGAGAGAGAGAGTTTTTATGCATTTTTTAAAAATGGAGTAGTTACAACTACGCGCATAATCTGGCCCTACGATGCTAACCCATGCTTGCAGAGTTAAATATGAACTAGATGCAAAGACACATAGGATAATATAATATAAGTATGATACTGAATTGCCTTTTATTAGACCAGCCAGCACGATACATATGTTATTTCTTTAGGTGGACAAAAAAGCAAAAGTGAAAGTGAAAGAACACTGTAGAACACACTTGACTTGGAGAGTTGTACTTCTGAAATACACCAAGAGCAGTATGCAGCTCTTCTGGGAAAGCTAGAGAAGTGTGAAGGGAAATTCAAAACCTGATGGT
Source organism: Polyodon spathula (assembly GCF_017654505.1). Taxonomy (NCBI): domain Eukaryota; kingdom Metazoa; phylum Chordata; class Actinopteri; order Acipenseriformes; family Polyodontidae; genus Polyodon; species Polyodon spathula. The sequence continues at coordinate 28,431,024 of NC_054541.1, read as the reverse complement.
CATTCTGATTCGGCAATTTGCATCTTCCACTGTTTAAATGACAAAACACACAGAACAGTGACTACTTGTAGGTGAGCTGTGGAAATCGTAATTAACAGTGCAGTCTAAATAAAAATAATAATTTATGCCACCTGAATCTGCTATTTAATTACGCATGATGTATTACTGTCACATGTACTGGTAGTGGACAACAAAAATGGAAACACCTGGGTAAATGAGGGACACCAAGTATATTGAAAGCAAGGGCTTCCACACAGGTGTGGCTCATGCATTAATTAAGCAAATAACATAAATAAAAGTGCTGGACAGGCCTGGTTGCCTATAATTATGGCTAGCATGGCTACAGTAGGAGACCTCAGTGACTAAAAGAGGGGTGATTGTTGGGGCGCGTTTGGCAGGAGCTTCGGTGACCAAGACAGCTCAACTTCCTGATGTTTCATGAGCAACGGTGTCTAAGGTGATGTCAGCATGGAACTCAGAGGGAAAGACATCATCAGCAAAGGGCAACAGTGAGCGGAAGCGCATACTCCAGGATCGTGATATCCATGCATTAATTTGAAGTGCAAGGCAAAACAGACGACCAACTGGAGATCAGTTGACTGCAAATTTGAACCTTGGAGGGAGAAGCCAGTTTCATCAAAAACGGTCTGCCTAGAACTCCACAGAGCGGGATACCATAGCCAGGTTGCAGTGCACAAATTGCTCATCACACCTGGCAATGCACGTTTGCGAGTCCAGTGGTGCAAAGAGCACAGGCAATGGACTATCGAGCAGTGGAGAAATGTGATATGGTCAGATGAATCATCTTTCACCATGTTCTCAACAAATGGATGAGTGCACATGTGACGTCAACCTAAAGAACTCTACAGCCCTGAGTGCTTGGTTTCAACAGTGAAGGATTCTCATGGTTCCGTAATGTTGTGGGGTGCATTTTCCTGGCATAGTTTGAATGCATTCATTCCCTTAGAAGGCAAGGTCAATACTAATCTTCACCCCATGTTGCAGCATTTCTTTCCTGCAGGGGGGGGGGGGGCAGGGGGGGTGTCTTCCAGGATGACAATGCCCCCATCCACAGAGCATGTGTGGTCACCCAATGGTTTGATGAGCATGACACTGATGTTATCCATATGTCATGGCCTTCTCAGTCACCAGATCTGAACCCAATCGAGCAATTATGGGATATTTTGGAATGATGCCTGAGACAGAGTTTTCCACCTCCATCAACCAGATGTGAGTTGATTGACTCGTGGAAGAATAGTGCCGCATCCATCCTGCAGAATTCCAGAGGCTGGTAGACTCTATGCCACGGTGCATATAGGTCATACTGGCCGCATGTGGTAGCCCAATGCCCTACTAAGTGACTTTACATTGATGTTTTTATCTATCACTTCGATAGAGAAATAACGAGGGAGTATTATAGACTGTGTCCAGTCACTGGGGTTTGTACCTACAATAACTTTAAGATTAGCATGTGCCTAGTATAAGCACTATGTTTAATAACACTTTCAGCAACTGTGGTTATTAAAACTATAACAAAGTTGGTCTATGAAGGGAGGATTTCAACATATTATTCTGTGGTGGTGGAAGCCTCAGACAGGGTTTCTCCCCTGCAATACATCTCTCTGACATTGACCATCTGAGTTCCCGGAAGCACAAGGCAGTGTCTTTTATGTGTTTAAGAGACCTTCAGATTTGTGTTATTGTCAATGCATTACAGCAACTGTCTTCCCTGTGCATTTACCTCATTTGACTCCTTTTATTCTTTACTACACTTTGCTTTAATAATAAAAAGTATATTACATAATTTTACTTAAACATACTTAACTAAGCAGAGCAAATTTTTATTTTTATTTGATGGACACATCACAATAGGGAATTAAAATTAGAATGGTTCCCTGAGCACTTTGTTTATGATGTGCATTGTTCCCTAAAACCATTTTTTTCTAGCTAAAAGTTAAATGAATTGAACCCTTAGTTACATTTAGCTTCATTTTAACAAACATTAATTTTCCACAGGTCTCATTCATTTTCCACATTACATTACTTAAAACAGAAGGAAAGCAATTTCAGCTGCAAACATGGCACAACCTTACAATGCAGAGCATGCAACAGTGACACATGGTGGAGATTATATGAAGCACACTTTTATATAGCAAACCACATTTTATTCGAAAATACAACCTTGCAAGTTTTTTTTTACTGCTTTAAATTAAATAGCTGCTGTGTTTATTTCTAGTTTTTCTCCTTTTGATTAATTTATTCTTTAGGAAAATGCTTTGATTATCGGACCCTATAAATCTGAGGATAAACTTTTAATATGTATATTTTTGTGTAGATAACTATTTGTATCCTACACACTAATTTCCCTTCATCTGAACTGTTATCTTAATGCGTGGATCTAATTCATTGTATTGCTCACTGGCTTGTCAGTCGGTTAATTATAATTTAGAAAGACAAAATCAAACCGATCTTTGCATTTACAATAGAAGCATGTTACTGATGGAAGCATACTGACACAACTGAAGTTGGGGAAGATAATACCTGTCTCATGCAACACTTCAGAAAACAGTCCTGCAGCTTCTAATACATGTTGCAGTCTGGGGTCTGTCTTGCACTGGCATTGTAACTATCAATGTCACAGATATGAATGGTGAGTTTCAAGTCAACAGGTGACTGAGATTAATTTGAAAATATCTACTGAATATTTTTAATTAAAATTATTTTGGAGAAGGACTGGCTGTTAAGTGGTTGGCTGTATAGTTCAATCCAATGTGCAGTTTGACAGTTTATTGATCCCTCTGCTGGTTTATAGAAGCCAATAATGATTTGAAATGGTGTCTGAACTAACCTTTTCTGCCACCAGAGGTCAGTTATTCAAGGTCTGAGCGAAGCTAATATTAAGTAGACAATGTCATCTGAAGGAATTTCTAATTTTAACTGCCTTGGCTGTAGTTGCTCTGTGGATGAACACAATTTTGTTCTCAAGCTCTGAATGCATTACAAATTGTCCATATTTTGTCAGTATTGTTGTTTTGGTAATATAAAGAAAGCATTGGAATATCACCCATTTTAAGCTTGTTGACATATCATGAAAACTATAACTTCCACTGTATGTCATGTATTTCTACTGTATCATGTATTAAGCATTTCTCTATTTGAAGTATTATGTATTTTCTTATATTTATTGCATCTTGTAAAGCACTTTGTGATGGTGTTCCACTATGAAAGGCGCTGTATAAAATAAAGACTGATTGATTGATAACAGGAAAAGCATTGTATCATCATCTCAAACTACCAGGTTTGATTAATATTATTATGAGAGAGACATTATGATGATCGGTAATCAGGAAGTAATGTTTCCAACGCTAGCCTTGTCAGTCATTCACAACGCAGTCTGAGAGAACCTCTTCCCAATGACACACTGACCAGGACTTCCCAAGAAATATATTAGCATTCAATGACAAAAGATAACCAGAACTAAATAGAACAAGAATCATAGTCTCCATTTTATTGCAAACCATTGTGTATGCCCACAGAACTATGTTACAATTTTCTCTCTATATGCTCACCAGTATTTCTGGAAGCAAATACCAGTGATAAAAATATTGGATGTCTGGAGGTAACATTTTCAAGAGGAAACATCTCTTTATTCTCTGTAGTTTAATATCAAATCTTAAAAATCCAGTCCACTTGCTGGAGGGAGTTTCTTCAGCATTGATCCTGTTACTGGAATTTTCTACAAACACTCCAGTCACTGGACTTTGGGATTGACTGTCATAAAAGCTCTGCATGAACATTGGGAAAATAAAAAAATGTAGCTTTCTTCCAAACATCTAGCACAGTGTTCCCTTGCAATATCACTACTCACACAGCACAGAATTAGTGAAGGCTCTTATACAGTAAAGCACATGCACATTGTAATATGGCTAACCAAATTAATTAATCAAAGAACAAAAAGGGTGCACTGTACCACTGCTGACTGAATGTGTTTCGACATTCGTCATGGTAAAAATCCCAGGTTGGGATTTATCAATATGCTATTATTATACACAGTGTGCACTTTGCACTTTATTTTGTATTTAGAATTTAAGATGTGTCGTTTTTCTATTGCACTTTGATTATTTTATATTGATATGTTTTTTAAAGCATGTGTGAATGTATGTAAGAAAATCAAGTTGTCATTGATTCATTAGTCCAATTGTTTGTAGCTGCATATTTTATCTGAAAGAAAAACACATTTTCAATGTGAAAAAATGACAAGTTATAAAAAGTACCCAGCCATTTAAAGTTTGAAGATACCATTGGGGCAGCCTTGCCCAGAACCAATCAAATAGGCACAGCTGTCAAAGCGGTGGGGGGTCAAGGTTACCCCAATTGTTTCTACTAACTTGGCTTCTGTTTTTCATGCATTTAATCTGCTTTTATTGTGCCTGAAAAACACAAGCCAAGTTAGTAGAAACACTTGGGATAACCTTGACCCCTCACTGCTTTGACAGTTGTACCTATTTGTTTGGTATAACTGTCAAAGTTTTTATAAAAGTAGAAAACATCATGGAGGCTTTGAGTAAATTGTTGATGCTCATAACATCCACATATTGTAACTTTTGCACACTACTTGAATTGTTTACATCACGTGGATATGTTCGTTGTCCTCAGCATTAGCCACTGCGCAATACGTGCGACTAGTCCATTTTAAAATATCAATAAATCGTTTACTATAAATGATACAGACGTCAAAATAAGTACGTTCCCCAGTATATTTATTTCCATGTTGACAAAACAAGTTAATTGTCATTAAACGCAGATGTTCTCTAATATACATACTGGTGCATACTTTGTGTGTGAAGTTTATGAACTGTAGCGTATACTGGTGGTGGTGTGTATCTGCATGCATAATAATAATAACAGCAATTGTAGCTCATCATGTGTTGTCACTGCTGCTACATCTTAGCCCGGCACCGGCTCTGCCTGTAGTGAGAGGGGTAGGGGGAGATCTAGAATGCTATGTAATTATTTATAGCATGTAAAATGAAAATCCATTTCCTTTCTTTGATAGCTGTGGGAATGGGACTTCGAAATCAATGAAATACGTGCCCGATGTTCGCTATCTGAACTCCATTAAAGGTGAGATTGAGGACTCGCTAGGTTTTATTTAGTTGAAGCACCAAGATATTTTGATTGTAGTACATTTTGTTGACTGAATCCTCAACCACATCTCCAATTCACCAATGTAATTAACTCTGGAGTGTTTTATTCTGCTTAGGTGCCCTTCAGTGCTTTTTAATGATGCTACATGTTAACTACTTTGTCAAATTTATGTAGCTGAGAACTGATATGCCTAACTAACATGCATAGCTCAATGGAACTTAGGTGTTCAATTAATTGTTAAGGATTTGGTTGGAACAAGGTGTCAGAATGGAATGGACTGAAAGAGCCACATGAGTGCCAGTGATCTAATTCTATGATCCATCTGCCACTGAGATTGAGCTGAAATCAGTTTCAAATCAATCGAGTTAGTTTCACTCAGCAGCACAGAAATATCACTGCAATCTGAACTGGGGCTATGACAGTGAGTTTAGGAATAAGGACTGAGAGAAATTGCTCTGGCCGAGTCAATTTCATGTAGGATGGTACATCAGAGTTCATATCAGGGATGGCACTGCCACTGGCACTATCTGTCTGACTCTATCCACAGTATGCTTGAAATGTTATTCTTATAGTACATGGTATGCTTGGCTTCTGTCAGAAAGTTTTATGACAACATGATTATTTTAAACAAATGTTAGTAGAACGCGGTGAAGCCTTCGCACAACTGGGCATACAAATCTGTCTATTTCTGTATCCTTTTACTATGGCTTCAGACCCCCAAACCCTATACACCTAGCACAAGAACAACCGTGAGGAACAGTGGTGATTAATTACTGACAGAGATGCCAATGATATATGGTGGTTTACTGCAAAACATGAAAGTAACTTAACTCATAATCCATCTTTCTGTACCGCAAAAAACAAGCTTCCAAAATACAAGCTCCCATAATACATACATACTATCTATCTATATATTGTGGGCGGGTAGGTGCACACGAAGAAAACAGACAGTAGTTTCCAAAACAAAGCTAGTCTTTAGTCCAGTATTCTATGCAGCTGGCTCTTATATTGCAATGTCCAAAAGAAAATAAACAGTTCAAACAAGGTTTCAAAAAAAAACCAAACCATCAAAGCAAAATTGCTGATGTAAACCAACCGGACCAATAACCCCATCCAGTTGGTGAATAGGTAATTCCACCTGGGTTTTGGGTTTCTTCTTTAGGAACCCTTCTGCTACCCTTATTCCGCAGTCCAGTCCCTTTGCGAATCTCAGCAGCAGACAGGCCGTTCCTCATAGCCCCTGCAGAGAACAGGGAATTGCAGATGCAAAGGACCACCACGTTATCCCGTTCCGATCTTATTGTAGATAATCCTCAGAAATTCTCAGGCAGGCAAACGAAACAAACAACCCAACAGACTAGCGGCACATACTCCCTTTAACCAGCCAGGCATTTGGCCGTTACAGGCTACAGGTGTGGGCCAATTAAGGCCAATGATAGTCTAACAATAGTCAAACCCTAATTGCCTACCTAACCACACCTGCAGCCTGTCGGTCCGTTAACTCCTTGACATCATGGCAGGCATGTATGCTGCCTACAGGTCCATCTGATCATTCCTGGTAACCTCTGTGGGCTCATACCAAGCCTGCCATGAATGACTCCTGGTGGTAAACTTGTGAGCTGGCTCACAATATATATATATATATATATATATATATATATATATATATATATATATATATATATATATATATATTAGTTAGTTCTTGTCATTCTAGAATACAGTATTGTTTCAAAGCATACATTGTACAAAGAATCCTGTGCAGTGTAAAACCACATAACGTTCTAAAAATTCTGTGTTGAAGTTTTGCTTATTATTCATGAGAATTATTGTTAAAAATCAAAACCAGACCCAAAAACAGACACGGTGTGTTTGAATGAAAAAAAACCCCACCAATCTTGCTCCTCCTCTGATCCTCCTTAGCTCTGCTGTCTCATTTTCATTAGATCGCTTGTTTTTCTTTCCCATAATACATATTTATATTTGTGTGCCTTGCACCACAGCAACCTCCAAAGCCATGTTTGCAAGATGGGTTTAAGTATTGGAGGTGCATTTTATTAAAGCCATTCAACTTTTAGAAGTGCATTGAGCTCATGTTAACTGATTAACAAATTAGCAAAAGACTGAGTCTCTGAGTGTCTTGGATACATTTCAAGCTCAACCATAACCCACATCAAAAACTAAATAATGGTAATTATATCCTCCCATTCAACTCCCAGGTCTTTAAATAGCTAACTGTTGCGATAGTATTCTTCTGTCTGGCATGGTCTCACTACTTCATGGGATGAATGCCAAGTCTCCCTTTTCAGAGTCACATGGTTCAAAACTCTAGGACTGAATGTAAGAACTAAATAAAGAGCAACACGTATAGAATAAGCAAACAGTAGACCAAGAAACTTATTTATCAAGTGTGCATTTTTCTTACAGTTACTGGCAGAATAACAACAGCGAGGATGCTTGCATATGATGACACCAATCCACAGGAAGTATATATTGGGGGTTTGTACAGTTGGCAATGGTTCAAATGCTGCCACAGTCACCCTTACAGTCATAGTGTAACCAGTAAATTAAGCTCAGTTGTCTACAGATCCCCACTTTGTCAATGGGACAAGTGAGGTTTTTTTTTTTTTGTGTGGTCTTTTTTAATGACCTAAACAGAGACATATTTAAATATAACGGCTCTATATAAATATTCAAATGGAAACATCTTTTTACACATTTTAAATTTCAGCTTACATTACTATAGATGCGGAAGATGAATGTGAATGAGTTCTAACTGCTGTTTATTTTAGTATTAGCATTTTTGGCATTCTCTGTAAGTTCATTTTAATTTAGAAGTGAATATTTTCATACGGCTGTTGCCAGATGGAGGTATTGTCTATTAGTACTCCATCAATTACACTTCACAATCTATTCCCTAACTTACAAGGAAATTGCACTGGGGGGATTACTAGATGTGGAACCTGATATCTACTAATTGTAATTGTGCTGTTTTTGCTCTGAAACTACAGATACACATTAAGCCTGCAAATGTAATGCAATGTAACAATGTTATTACTATTAATTTTTAGTTATACTGGAAATAGTCTGCCAAGGTCAAATGTGGGACTTTTATGGATCAGAATCCCTAGTGTTTGTTGAGCCTATGGTCCTTTTAAAAAAGAGCTACCATCATTTCCAATGGCAAAATCACACACAGATGTTGTGGCTCATTGATTGTACATGTTTTCATGTTTTATTACCCCAGTTCAACACTGAAACGTTTCAGGAATTGAGCACAACTGTAGCAGGGACATTTTTTCTCTCTTTACTGTAGTAATTTACCTGGTGCCATCACCTCTGGATTCCATGCATGTTTGGTTCTCGCTACTTTTAGTTTAACATTATTAAGATTCTTTATACATTGCCCAAAATGAAGCTCACAGCATTGTTTTTTAAATCCTTCTTCTAATATTGCATATGTCGACATATTCTTTAATAGCTAAAACCTTCCCCTGTGCTCCAGCTATTGAAATCACACAGGGACACATAGCCTGAAAGTTACTGAAGGGAGACTGAAGCTGTCATACTCTTCCAGAGGCAGTGTGCATTTTCTTTGTTTTGTGTTGCCTGTTACATGTGGATATAGTGGTGCACGGCATATAAATGGGTCTGGGTAGCACTATATTCACATATCAACACAAAGGTATGCATAGGAGCGGGGCACACTGCCCCCCACCCCCACCCCCACCCCCAACTGAAGCAGCAGATAACTGACTTTCTATTAAGACTTTCTATTAAGACTAAAACACTCGTCATCTAATTCTTATAATAAAACCACTGGGTGCATCTAATGCATTTAATAACTGTCTCCATCGCTAGGATAAAATACTCAACTCAGTCTCCGATTTTATAAACTCAAACAGCTATTGCTTAAATGACATGCCATGCCTATAACAACTGTTTTCCATTATTAAATGCTATTACTGTTTGTCTTAAAAACATAGAGGCACACTCGGTTAATCCTTATGATACACATTGAAGGAATAACCAAGTGTGGGAACTTTCATCTCGAATGTAATTGGTTAGCCAAATAATGCATACTGAATACTTCCTAAGTGACTGGTAATCAATGCTAAATTGTTGCATTCAGTATGGCAGACAGACAGTTGAAATTCATTATATGTGATTTAAAGTGACCTAGCTACCAATCAAGGCCAGTTCAATAACTTTATTCTACTTTATTTTACTGTACCTCACAATTACCTGCACCTTAGCATTTGTAGCTCTTATTTCTCATTTCTCATACGTGCAGATGTTGTTTTACGTGAGAGCTAAAATACAAAAGTAACTGTTTGAATAAAAAACTTTTAACTTACAAGTCCTTGAATGGGCTATCTCCTATTTGTTTACAGGAACTGCTGATCCCATACATTCCTAATTGCAATCTTAGATCACAGAATGCATGACTGCTGGTTATTCCCAAGTTTAATAAAATGAAAACAGGAGGACAGGCTTTTTTTTTTTTTTTTAAAGCTCCAAAATTATGGAATAATTTGTCCACTTTGGTCAGGGAAGCTGGGACTTTAACTGTTTTTAAATCTAATTAAAAAACTCATTTTTAAATATTTTCATATTTCATATTTATTTATTTTCACTGCTGTTTTATTGTGTTATCTGTGTTAAAGCTCTTTGAGGTAATTTGATGAAAGGCACTATAAATAAATATCGTGTTGTATTGAATTGACTCAAACCTCTAACTTTAAGCAACTGCTGCATTCATTTTTGCCACACAATTTTTTTTACAGACTTTCTCATGAGTTATTTGAAGATTATTTTTTTAAATGAAGAAAATACTCTGATTTAAAATAAAAAAAACAACATTGTTGAACAGTTTCATGAAACTTTTTTTTTTTTATTTTAAAAATATTTTTTTAAGTAAGTAATGAGTTTAAGTTTTGTGAATAGGACCCAGATTCACAGAGCAGTGGTTGCTTATGTGATTCAATAGTGGGGCTTCAGAGAGGGGAAATAATGAGCAGGCGGCACATTGTACCAATCTAGCACATTATTATTCATTATTCAACTTTTTCACAATCAGGGATCATTTTCATTTAAACAAGGATCATCTGCACATACTAAGAACCGCTGGGTAATAGATTGGCAGATTAATAATTCAGTATTTGAAAATCATCCATTTCTCTTGAAAACGATCCGTTTACCAGCCTATTAAGCATGTCATATGTACACTAAAGTACCTCTGGCTTCTGTATGAACAATCAGTAATGTTAATTTTTATAGCATACATATGTATTTTTTAAAATCCTTATTTTATTTATAGCCAAATTCCATTAGACACAGTTAACATCCAACAGTTAACACTTTGGTTCAGTCTTGGCTAATGAGAAATGAGTTTGATTCAGTGGTTTACAAGTTTGTTAATCGTCAAAATGTCTTCTCTATAGACAGCTGTAAGTAACTTAAGGAAACCATGCATATTCATCATTGCATCTCGTTGTTGCAGCATAGCCAGAACCTGCTGTTGCTCTTTATTGCCAGTCTCAGAGGACATGCATTTCTGAAAACCGATTGTAAGCTTGTTCCCAATCTTTCATCTCTTTGCTTATGTTTTTACAATTTGGAAAATGCAAATACAAAAAAATAGATCCAATCACTGTATGTGTTGCAGTTCGATACTGCCTTTTATCTAGAGCTTTATATAACTGCATATTCTGAATTTAGGGGAAAAAAAGCGAAAAACCAAACGATTCTCAGCACTTCCATATAAAATGCTTATTCTACGCATTAGCAGGTTACACAAGATTCTCTTCAAAATGCCCTTTCTCTACTTGTTGGGAATGATGCTGGTTGATACATTCTGTACTTGTACACCAGCCTTTGGGAGACAGGGTTTGCAGCTGAAATAGAAAGGGGACTGAGGGACGTCAACTTCCATTAATCTCAGATGAGATTTCACACTCTAATACCATGCCTCTGATTTGAATCAAGCACTTTCAGTGTGAGCAGAATACATATTTGAAAATTAACCTTTTCTTTTCAGGTCTATGTCAAATCAATGTTACTGTTGTCTGTTAACATATCTCATATGAAGGTTGTGATACTTTATCTGGATTCAGAAAAGCAAACCCCAAATCATTGCATTTGAGGCATAAAAAAACTCTACTCTCAATCCAAGCTGAAACTACTGTGCTGTATTATGAATGGAAGCACTTAAAAAGCCACAGAACATGGAAGGCCAAACTACAGACCAGACCCGCAGGTCACCTTAAACTTGTAATCTCAGCAGTTTAGTTTTTTTCTTGTATGTGTTTTTTCTCCACCACTTTTTGCAAGTCTGAGTTTAGTAAACCAATTTCATTTGCTCTTATTCCATCTACATGGGTTGTTTTCATTATTAGCATTGCCTCGCATTGTGATCCACGTTGTGCAAGAATGCCAGTGTCTTTGTTGTGATAAAAATAACATTCCCAATTTGAACAGATGATTATTTCATTGAGATTCAAAGACATTATAAGCATATACTCTATCACAATTCCGACTGTGTTTTGTTATGAGAGGTCTTGGCATTTCGTCTTCTGGTTCTATTTTAAACTGTTTGCATTGCCCTAACTGCTAATGATCCTTTGTGTAATCAGGTTTGATTAAACTATAGAACTTGGTGGACACAGAGCACAAAGATACTCACTCATAGTGCAAGCAGTGGGCCTTCATAATGACAGCCAGCCTGACCCTGTGGGACAGAGCACCAGCACATCCACACACTATCCTTGTCATAGCAAGGAGGTGTGGCGATTTCAATAGACTTGGGCTCAAGCAATAGAAGTTGGGAAAAATTAATTCAGAAAAATATAAACCCACTCAACAAATATAAAGCAATTGAAGCACAAACATGTGGGTAATGTCAACCACAATAAGTGGCCAATTTTAGGTATTTGCAAAAAACGTTTTTGACACACTGCGGTCCTCACAAATACATGTAAAAAAAGAAAAAGGTTTGCTAATGGGTACAATTATGCAAATTCTAAATTCCTTGACAGAAGGCAACCTAATCAAATCAGTAAGTTTTGTTCAGCAACTACTCCACAACCTCTTCCCCCTTTGTTCAGCTGCCCCTAGTGCTCAGACTAAAACAAGACCCAACTCAACTATACCATAATGGCTGGTAAATGCGCAATTGGGACCAATCATAAGGTTTTAAAATATTCATATGGATTAGAACCAATAAGCATTATCCATGGAAGTGGATTGTAATTAGAATACCAGTTTAAATGTATAAGAGGATTCTAAACAATGTCTTCAAATATGGCATCCTTAAGGGTAATGTTAGATGTAGCTCGTTCTTAAGATGCAGAGTTGGGATTGTTGAACTTTCTTCAGTTATTTCTGTCCTTTGGAAACACTGATGTTTTCCAATTACTGAGGACAAGTAGCTCCCCCTCTTCTGTTGCTACAACACAGAGCTTTCAATACAGCATGTTTGAGGGCATTAAAAACCCCAGAGACTTTGAGCTGCTGATTCAAGTTACAGACTAGTTTCGTGGAAATGAAGCATTGCCGCTGACAACCACAGCAACTGTTATTGTGCATTTGGTGCCCTGGACTGTCACCCAGCCCATAGCCCCTGGCACCAGTACAGAGGTACATGAGATCACTAATATTGTACAATGTGGTTGTGCAATCAGCAGAGTATTAAAAATACACCATTTAGAGGAACCAGCAAATAGCTATGGGTTTATTAAACCTTGCTTATAAGTTTAATTGTTTAATTTCCTGGGCTTTTTTCCATTTTTAGAAGTTCACATTTGGTTTATTATGAACAAAGATGTTTAACCAGGGCAGAAATCCCTTCCTAAGGGTAACATTTTATTTACAAGGGTGTCCTTATTTAGAATAGGATGGTATTACAGTATGCCATAGTGAACTAAATAAAAAAATCATTGGTTTTGAACCAAGTTCACCAAACACACCGGCAAACAGCAGCAATTATAAGGTTGAATCCTGATTGGTTTATTGTGAAATGTAATACTGTTTTGTAGCAAATTTCCTCCCTTCCTCCCCGCCTTATTCAGGCACAGCTCGCTGTTATGTACCAATACTACTAGAAAATGACTTACATTTGTTTCTCAAAGGTTGGAGTGGGGTTTGTAAAATAGAGTACCATATTATATTTTGTGCTGGGGATGGAAGAACAAAACTACAAACTAAACAGTATCATTCTGATTCTAATGTTGGTCTGTAAAAATCTATTACAATTAAAGTAGTAGCTGACATTCCCTAATTTTAAGGCTTCTGTTTTTAAATAGTTCTGCAGGAAGTCAACATATCAACTGTGACCTGGCTAGGTTCAATATGCTCAGCAATACTACTCACAATGTAAAGGTCAACAGAATAGCCAGAAAACAGTATCCTATATTGAAATGGATGAGTTTCTAAACCTGCCGTATACTATGAATATATTAGCAATTCCACCCCCATTTCCTAACTCTCTTCCAATCATTATGGATCCACTCCGCTATCACATGGGGGAGGGGGACTTGCCCAAATCTATAGAACATTCTATAGTGTGTTACATTTAAGCATTTTACAGACTACCTTAACCTAACCCAATTTTGTACAAATATAACTCCTCTATGCATCTTAGTTAGACACATGCTAACTTTGGCTCTTTGCCCAGACACCAAGGTACCAGAAGCTGCATATGTCTAGTTTTTGCCGAGAGACAGGAAAACCGCAAAGTCTTACTTAGCAGCTAGTTACATCTGCTTAAGCTATATCAAAATACGAAAATATAAAAACTCATACAAATATGAAAACTTTAACATAGAAGAAACATATAATCAAATACATAATTAATACTTTATGCAGAATGTCATCTCCTACAATTCCCCCATTTTGTACCTTTGGAAATAAAGAATGCAATAGTACAATCTGAACTATAGCTCATAGTTTACCAGCTGAAGCAATCTTACTGTTTCTTGACAATTGGTTATGTTGATATTTACACCAAATACACTGTCTCAAGTTCTACAACATCAACTTAAACCTTTGCTTTAAGCAATTTCTGTTCCGCTTGTTGCAGGGCCAGCTTAATCAATTTATGCACCTGTGAGAACAGTACAATTACGACTCTAAATATGTGTCATCCCACCAAGCTGACATTTCAAATTCCTCTGCTTCAGGCTTAGGTATAATCAACTATCTAGTCTCTATGAACTGGGGCAAAACAAATTCCAGGTGGAGTTTAACAAGGCATTCTATTAAACTCTAGCAACCATACCGTATCTTGTTAATTGACTGAGTCACCAGTACCTGCTGTTTCATTTCCAGTTGCCATATTGTACTATCCAGCTTGTCTTTACATATATTTTTACCTTCATTCACTTGCTCGGTAATTCTTTCTTTATAATCTCGTATTAGATTATTAATTTGCCTTTTCAATTTGGGTGCAGTTGCTGAGCAGTTAACCATACTTCCTCTTGGCTGAACGCCCAGAAACTTATTTCCTGCATGCAAGCTAGCTTGCTTTTCTAATCATGTACAGGGAGAGACTTCACTTATCATTATTAATACACACCAAACTGTTGTTCTTCAGTTTCTCAGGCTGATGTTTAATGTCACACAAATATTCCATCGAACTGTCTGTACTGTCACATTGTGCCTTGAGCTTCTGAGACATTAAATTTTGGGGTCATCATTGTCAGATGGTATCTAGTATACTGTCCTTTCTTAGTTTTTCTTTTTTTAAACAGTTTTGATTTCCCATGTTCTCTGAGCCATTATCATAGTTCATGATCAAGTATGTGCAGTTTTGTAGTTGGTCAGTAGGAGTAATCCTGTGTTGCCCTGTGTGTGTGTCACACTGTACAAGTGGCAGTGAGTCAGTTCTCAGGACACTGCAGAGTTATGCTCCCACCTATCTGGACATACCTGGGCTCTGGATATTAGTCTTGTTTAGACAATTTCCATATTTTTATCAGAGCCAAATCTCTATCCTTGTGCCATGCTTATAGTCCTTGCACCTGCTAGAACTGCAGTTGTATGTACTGGCCCCGTTGGATGCACTGGGCCTTAGTCGTTTAGTGGGTCCCATATAGTCTCTGTTTTCCTGTAAAGACAATGACCAGGTGTAGTATACCCTGTTATGCAGTTTTATACTGTGCATTTACTGTTTAGGGAACACATTCTCCCTTCTTACTTTTTCTGTTGTTTTACATTTGTTACATTGATTGCAACATCAAAAACTGTCCCTTATCACAATTTCAATTATTTACCTTTCAATGTTATTCTTACAATGAATTTTAAACCAAAATGTTATCTTAATTTCAGGTATATTCATTTACCAATTCAAGACTGTTAGTTTCATTCCAGTCTTTTTTGAAGTCCAATTTGACACGTTTATTGAATGTTGTTGGGTTTTAATTACTGCTGTTAGTTTTCAGTTTATCCAGACTACCAGGAGACATTCTTCTCCCTCATTTATGAATTGCTGTGTTCCTCTAACATGGCTATAGTTCTTTTACTTCTGCCTGGAACTCCAGGGTTGATGTGAAGAATTACAACAGCATATTGCAGTGTTTCGGATTAGTCTTTAGGATTGTCCCCCTATACTTGCACCATTCCATCAAACTGTACAGGCAGTTGACTTTGAATTACATTTTCTCTTTTTATATTTAAACCCTTTGTGTCTAATTACTAAAACACAGTGTACAACATTTGTTTTGTTTAATTATTATTTTTGATTTCCATTACATGAGAGAAGATGTTAAAACTTCATGTTGATTTGAACTCGGCAAGATAAGCACCACCCAAGACGCAGCTTTACAGTAAATGAATGTGATTCATCTGTGTCTCCATCCATTTGCATTTCCTTCCATCTGATGATGTAGATATCCTTCTGCTTGGTGTTGATGACTGATGTGTAACGCTGGCTTATTTTGCCTCCCTCAGCACACACAACGGCTGTGATGGTGGCTCTGGGGATCAACCACAGTGCGGTCTCCCCAACGCTTCAGCATGACAACCATTTGGATAGAGCTAAGTAGGATACATCTCTGGGGTCTTCAAGTGGGCACCTTCCGTCCTTTGCGTTTCGTCGACTAGCCCACGACACCTCAAGAGGGCTCAACGGTGATTCTGAGGTCCCAGCATCACCCCCCTCCGTCCCCCACTCAACTCAACCGAGCTTACTTACCCGTACATCAGTGTTTGTTTCTTTCTATTGTGCTTGAGATCCCCATCCAGAATCTTTCCATCTCAACCACAGCCAGTTGCTGCTCCTCTCTGCTGCGTCGGATAAGTTCTTCACTGTGCAATGCAGCTCTTGGCCACTGAATTCAATTTCTCTGAGAAACCAGGTTGTAGAGTGTGCCACAAATTCTGAACAACCCACCTCCGCTATGTAAACCCGAACTCTCCATCCTTGCTGTTCCGCTTCAGCAGCTAGTTGAGCATACAGCAATCTTTCTTCTACAGATGTGTTCAGCAGTTATCCTAGTCAGAGCATATTTCTGTACTTTGAATGTTGAAGGACACCCCATAGAAAAGTGGTCCGAGGATCACCAAGGTGTGACAATGTACAACCTACTCCCTGCCATGCCATTAGTTTTCTGATATTTTTAGTTAAAATAGCCATTATTTCTTTTAGGAGAACCACTGGTCTTTAAGAGAAAATTGAGTCTTGTGAACCTTAACATACATGCTTCTGTGTATTCTTCCCTTAAATTTGGTTTTAAACTAGAATGCAATTTTAAAGCTCATTTGACTTGAACTGTGTAGGACAAGTAGGCATTCCATTATGAATTAACAATACATGATTTGTCTACTGGTTTCATTTACAATATCACCTTTTGTGACCACATTGCTTTGGCCTGGTGTTTGAACACTGACTGTTTGAATAAAGCAGAGAAGAATGTCTTGCAATATTTTGCAACAATCCTTGTCTCAGTTTAATGTTACACATACTTGTTTTCTAAAGCTTGCAGTACATGTATATCGTTTCAAACATCGCAAGACTGCACATTTTCAAACCTAGAATTAAAATGTGCTAAATGGAAATAACTTGACATAATTTGGGTTAATGAAGTTGAAGGGTATGGAGGCATCTACCAGTGCCTTATTACTGGAATTTCTGTTTAGGTATGTTTGGTACTTATTTGGACCAAATATAACAATTCTGTCAAGGATATAAAAAAAATAATTGCTATTCATAATTCTACTTACCAGACAAAAATGTTAACTTGTCAAAGGATAAGTGGTTAGCATTGAAAGATTTACAGAATGATGCCTCTTTGATAATTAAATCAGCTGACAAAGGAGGTGCAATTATAGTGCAATCTATAGATCAATACAAAGGAGAATATCAGAGACAATTGAGCGATCTTTTGACCCAACAATTACATTTCAATATGCTATAAAGAAAGTGTTAGAATACCATATACATCTGGGTCACATTAGTCACTAATTTTTGGTAACTTTGGATATTGAGTCTTTATATACAGTCATTTGGAATGGTAATGAAGCTCAATTAAAAATAATTTAATTAATTATTTGAACACCTGCAGTGTTAATTTTAAATTACCTCTAACTATAGTCTTGAAAACATTGACTTTTTAGACGTCTCAGTTTATAAAAATAATAATTTGAAACACTTCACTATTCAGAAAAGCTTCCGATAGAAGTACCCTGTTGCACGCTACGTCCCGTCATCATACCAAATTAAAAAAACACAACAATCTCCCTATTAGCCAGATGCATCGGGCAAAAACAACGTGCTCTACTGAATCGAGTCATAGGAATAGCCATCCTAGATTCAAGGTGAGAGGGGTTATAAATAACGAACTATTGACCAAGCCACACACTTTCGTTGCAAAGGGCAGATCTTTTGTGTCACAAAAAAAAAAAAAAAAAAAAAAAAAAGTACCGGAAAGAATCACTTTTTGTTGTTAAATATACAACTGTGACAATGATGTTTCTACAAAGCTTACAATTTTAACAATTGAAACAATTGAAAGTGACTCCACGCTACCGCATACAAGAGAGAGAGAGAAAAAAAAAAGAACATGAATGCTTTTTGGTTAGTAGATATCAAACACTGATTAGATCAGGCGGTAACTTCAAATGTCTGAATTGTTCCAAATGCAAATATACGTACAACATTATAGAATTTCCACATGCAAGCAAATATCGACTCACAGGAATCAAAGGACGTGTCACCTGTGCAAGCAAAAATGTGGTGTACTGTAATACTGCCCTTATAGCTTGCTTACTGTACATCTGGGAAACGTCTTGAGCCCTTAAAGTTAGATTTCGGAACATATGACAATTAATAGAAATGACGCTAGACACCCATTGGCAGTGCATTTTAACCAGGTACATAACCTTAACGATTTCCTATTTTTGGAGCAGAACAAAGGAGGGGGAGGAGAGGGAGACGGCGACAAATGTCAATTTAATTAGGTAAAAAAATTAAATGAGACGGATTTCTGAATTGGGATCAGTAAGTAAGTAATTGAATATGGACTTTGATCTGTCTTTGTTGTTATTAAAATGCTTCTTTGCTACTTTTGCAGCTGTTGTTTATACCCAATCGTTTATATGTAGTTCTTGTCTAACTTTAGTATTGATTTAAACTTGATAGCACTAAAATAGTTTGACACAACTGTCCGTAAATATAGGCCTATTACTTGGACAATATTTGTCTAATTTGTTATTTTTAGACCTAATGAGATTGTCATTGATCCAGGTGAGCCTGATGGAAATGTTTGTAGCCTATTACGGATGATTTGTAGCTCTATTTAGAAACACCTGATGTGTAGATTTGCTCACTCTGTTTTTTCTTCCTTCTGATGAAGGCAGATACGGCTGTGTCCAAACGCTTTAGTGGTGGATAAGTGCCCTTTACATGTTACGGACTTTTAAATGTACTTTAATAAAGTTTGATGTTTTTTATCACATTCACACGTTATTTAATGTCGGATTGGTTCATGCCTTTCAATGAGAACAAGATGTACCGCCTTCTTTTGACGATTCTCCAATTAGAATGGAAAAGGCGGTTGTCTTCCAGCAGTGGTTTTAGCACCCAAGCAAGTGCCATACATCAGTTTCAGATTTCTATCAATCGAGGAGGGTATTCCATGTCAAATATGTATTTTCGTGGAGTGCCTGTTTTTTTGTGCATTAGTGTAACGCTAATATTTTGACATATTGGAAATACGAAGGCAACGCCAGAAATCATATTCGTTGAATTAGACAACCGACAGCGGAGACTGAGCCATTTATTACATACTTGTCAGCTAAGTCTTATGCAGCCATGGCAAGAAGACCAGTACCTGAATACGGTGAAGACTTCAGCTTTGTCAGTCCCGTGGTCAAATATATGCTCTTTATCTTTAACATGATCTTCTGGGTAAGTTGTTTTATTCCGTTGAGATGTTTTCAGAATAATACAGTAAAGCACCTTCAAAATGAAAACACAAGTCAGTGCTTTGACATTTAAAAAAACTTTGACCTGCCGTGTGTGGGGTTTTAAATTACCCGTGAATAAACTACTGACTGCACAGGTATGTGTACTGATACGGAACGAACATTGATAGTAAATAGAATAAAAACCTCGCCACTGTAACTAGCAGTCTGTATTCAACCCCTGTCTATATTAAATACAAAGCATTATGAATAGGTGGCTTCTGTGTAAAAAGCTGCTGATTCCTATGAAGTACAGTACTTTGCTGTACACTTACAGCCCATTTTGTTACCTGTAAAGTGTAAACAGTGTAGTTCAACATGACTCTGGGCATTTGCAACTTTTATATGCGTTTAATATTTAACGCGTGTTTAAGCCAAGGAGAGTGCATGGCAGGCATTGTCAATACAGTAGTGATGAACATACAGATAAGCGAATCTCCGGCTGATCTATAAAGAGACCCCCGGGGTGATGAAAGTTTTTCTGGAGAATGTGATCCGGGCCAAGAGAAAGACCACCACCGCTAAGGATGTGGAGTATGCTCTGAAGCGCCAGGGTCGCACTGTGTTAAAGATTTGGCTACAAGAACACTACTACCGCTACTAATAATAATGTAATATGAGAATTCCATTCTGGACTGCCATATGGGATTTTTTGAACATTAAGCAAAATTCTGGAATGGGCTGGCTTTGTCTGAACCATCCTCCCTTCTCTAGCAGATTCAAATCCATTACATTTAACAAGTAGAATACATATCCAGTTTAAATTATTAGAAAGCTTCAACATTACATTTTTACAGAGTATTGAATGTGTAATGTCTACTACAAACCACGCCGTGAACTGATATTAAGTAGTTCAAAGTAGCCTATAGTGTGATTAAGTAACAGGATGACAGGTGTTCAATGGAATTGGCAATGTGTACAATAAACCGCAGGCAAGTAAATGCTTGTTTTTTGACTAAGATTTGGCTTAAGTAATCACATTTTTCTAGATTAGTTTTGGGGGAAATGTTCTGTTATAAAGAATTATTATTATTATTATTATTATTATTATTATTATTATTATTATTATTATTATTATTATTATTGGTTTATACAGCTGAACTATTTGTATTGTAAAACAATACAAGGTAAACCTAATTAAACAAAAATGCAAAACAGGAAATGCATTGTACAATAAATATAAGAAATAATATATAGTGCTGCTTTTCATGAAATGCCGTTTGATGGGGAAGAGATCATAAATTCACAAATTGGATAATAAAGTGTTGGTCTGGTTTTTATGAACTTGTAATTCATAATATGATGAATAAGCCAATCCAATGGTTGCAGGCATTCCTAACAATTATATGAAACATTTCTGGGCTTCAATGGCACTTGCCAGAGGAACAAAGCGAGCTTGGCATTTCTTTATATATCTAAACCGGATGTTGTGACCAAACTCTGTGTAATATATAAAATGTACACTAACATAAAAACAGTAGTGGAATGAAATTTAAAATTGCAGTTTAAAATTTTGTTTGTTTTTTGGGTGTTTTTTGCAGTTCACAGGCATTCAAACTTCATTTAAAACTGTGCATTACAAATCACTATTATATGATTCATGCTGTTATTTTACTTCACCGAAAGGTATAATTTTTTATGTGCATTACACAGGATTTGGGCAGGCGACATTTGTTTTGTAGTGTGCTAGCAGGTTTCCAGATTAATGAGAACAAGTTACACTACATATCACATTTGTTTTAGTTCATTACTAATTGTATATGCATTTTGATAGAAAATATACATGGTTCAGCAATAAACCTTTTAAAGAAATGTAGAATCCCACAAAACCCTAACCCTTTACTAAAGGCTGAAGTTGTGCAGAACAGCTAAGCAGAATTTGGTGTTGCCTAAGCCTGCTTTGTGCTTTGCATGGAAGTCACACATGCTTATCATTACATTTCAGTGTTTTCCTATAGGACCTCTTTTGAAACAGTAAGTTATCCCTGAGGACTTGTTCTAATTTAAGCGGTTAGACCAAGTTCACGTTGCAGGTCACTAGTTTGTAAACAGCACTGTATGCAAGTTACAGTCCCGTGCTTGACTACTGTTTCCAATTTGCTATGGGGGATGGTTTGTTTTTGTTCACAAAAACACACATGTTTAAATCTGGTACGGGACGACTGGTGTGTAAAAAGTTTGATTTGAACGTTGTTGTAGATCGGGGGTTCTCAACCTTTTTCAGTCCGGGCCTCCTTTTTCTGAGGGTGAACAACTTGCTACCCCCAATTTCCATGTAAGTAAAATATAAACACACAGCTATATTAATTAATCCACACAATCAAGTGTGTATGTGTGTGTGTTTTTTTTAATATAGCTGTTAAATATACAGAGAGAGGCACATACACAAAAAGCATGTGTTTTAACATTATTCAGGTAGCTGGAGGCACTGGCTTCATTGGTTTTTCCTATCTGCAATAGACTTCAAGACAAACTGCAAAAAATCACATGTGCTATAAACGATTTTTCGTTGGATGAAGCTTTTTTTTTTATATCAAGGGAGGCAAGTCTCTGGATATCCTTCCAGCCTTGCTCATTTCAATATGATTACCTCGCCCACTGTTCTATTACCCATGTGCTGTTGGAGTTAGTGAAGAGAGAGAGAGTGTATTCAAAGTTGCTAGTAGACATCTTTGCCTGTATTAAAGCAATTATGTGAGGTGAATATTATTCCATTTACTTTTGGGCGAAGGTAGGAAACACAATACATTTTTTGTATATTAAAATTATAGTGAATTCTGCTGCGCCAGTGCCACCATGTTAAATGGCTGAGGCCGTGAATGTGGTAGATTGCTTGCTACAGTCTTCCTTTGGTATTTTAGAATATACTGAGAGAGTTTGTATTAAGTGAGAGAGTAGACCTCGGCCTCAAATAAAAATAAACATAGAAGAAAATACTGGGAAGAAAAGTACTACTCGGTCATTTCATTGTCACTGGTATGATAGAGTGGACTAGCTGACAGACAGCACCATTACAACGCCTGTATTGTTGCCTTCTTTACTTTTATGTATTTCTGCATTTAACATGTTATAGATGAAGGTGCACGGATTCAAGTAGTAAAACACAATGAAACCATGACAAGGAACAGGGCTGTTTTAAAACGTCTAATAGATGTAACAACTTTAGGACGCCAGGAATGATTGTTGACAGCACGACAAGATGACAGATTCTTTAAACAAGGGTAACTACCGGGAGCTCACAGAGGTAATAGCTCGTTATGATGAATTGCTTGGCACTCATATTGAGCAGTCTAGTATCTTTACAGGAATGTCAGAAACAGTTCTGAATTATTTGATTTCTTCTATCATTATCTGTGCTTGAGGAGATAAAAAAAGGAAGTGAATACTGCTCCTTTTTTTGCATGGCAGATAGGTGAATCAACTGACATTACCTGTCATTCTCAGCTTTCTATAATTGTGCGGTATGTAGAAGAATTGGGAAATATACAAGAGCGTTTCCTAATTTTTTATTTTGTTTTATATAACCAGTGGGTGAGATGCACATTCAGTTTTCAACCTTGTTAGCAAAACAATAGCAGAGTATGATTTTGAAGAGAAACTGGTTGCACAAACGTATGATGGAGCTGCAGTGCTGGCTTCTGAATTGAACGGGCTACAAGCCAAAGTATGAGAAGTGGCTCCAAGTGCTATCTTTATACACTGCTACGCGCATTGTCTAAACCTGGTCTTAAGCCAAGGAGCAATATGCATTCCACAGGCCAGGGTATTCTTTACAACATTATGTGGATTCATGTTGTTTTTTTCCAAATCTACCAAAAAGGGTAGCTGCTTTGGAAGAAACTGGTTCATAACTGCCAAAGGTTTCAACTCACTGAGACTTCAGTTCAAGGATCGTTGGCACGATTGCCAATAATCGTGACAAACTGGTTGAGACTTTCTCACGCACTGTCAACTCGGAGGGCATGGATGATGATGCCATCAGAGGTGCAAGTGGGTTCATTCAAACACTCGAAGATTTCAAATTCACGTTCCTGCTTTTCACGTTCAACCAGGTTTTTTCTACAGAGGAGAAAAGGACTGAAGAAGCATTTAATACATTGTAAGAAAAAGCAGCCAGCTTGACAGAAGACCCAGCTTACACACACAGGAGAAAGTCACCAACTGCAATGTGAGTTCCAAGATGTAAAGCAGCAATACTGCACACTGTATTTTTCCATTTTGGACAATTTAATACTCCACATTTGTCATCGATATGCAAACCAGGATACGCTGCAATTCCTTGGTGTTGAATTGCGAGAAATTTGCAGCAATGAAGAACGTATTCCCAGATGAAGCATGCAACTGCTTAACTGAGGGATATGGCAGATTTTTTGACGCGGAACGTTTGAAAACAGAGCTGCAAGTTTTCTAATCGGACACTGAGTTGCAAGGTGACAGTGGCAAAATTTCATATTTGGTGCATGACTTCAAGGGCAGTGGTCTTGACAAAGCTCTGCACCAGCTGTACAAGCTGATGTGTTTAATAGCAACAATTGGAGCAATCCTGCCGTGTGGAAAGAAGCTTCTCCTGTCAAAAGGCTAAAGAGGCTATACAAGAAACACAATGGCACAAGAAAGCCTTAAAAAACTGGCAATTCTATCCACTGAAAAGAGAATTGTGAAGGCTCTGGAAAAGAACCCTTGCTGGTTCGACCAGGTCATTGACCATTTCGCAGCCCAGAAAGAGAGAAGAGCAGACTTTATCTACAAGTAAAGGTGAGAACTTTTTTAATCAACTTAAGTATTCTATTTTTAAACTTGCCCTTTTAGTGTTAAATTCAGTCATAGTAACTTTTGTTTATTTAACACTGAGTTTTACCATTTTTATTTATGCCCTTTCTTTCAAAGGCCTATTTATGCAAAAGTGTCTGTTTATGCCTATGATACTGAGTTGAAAAAATATACTATAAAAATGTTTTTGTTTCTGTACTTCTAGGTATTACTGTATGATCGTTATCTGCTCTGAATTGTAACTATATATTGTTAGAACAGGGAGCAAGTAGGTAGGCACATATAGTTTTGAATGAGTAAAAATGTTTGAGTAGGCTGCTTATTTGGGTTCTGTTTGCTTCAACAGTCGCCACCCCCTCCCCCAAAGTGTGCCTCCCCTGGCTCAGAAGTCACCAGCTGCCACTGATTGGCAGTCAAAGACTAATTTTAGTTATCTACACATTTTCAACATTTTTAATACATATTTGCAGATCATCTTCAACATTGAGACAGTACAGTATTTGCTTTTGATTGCAACCAGATTGCAACCAGATTAGAAAATTCTGACTCACAAAGGCATGTCGATGCAAAAGGCACAAGCGTTTTTATGGCTCCGTCTGAGTATTCCATGAGATAACAACCAAAAATCACAAAGTCATTGTTTTGGAAAAGTGAGCTTCAGGGTATTATCGCATGATAAATCAACAAGCTTGTTGTATACTGCTGGGATCAAGGCTGCGTTTTTAACCGCATCTTCTTCAAATGGGTTTCTTATTCAAAGGCTACCTGTTGCTGTAACTTGAGAAAAATAATGCCTTCGCTATAAGCCTTGTAAGTATGACCAGATGGTGTCCTTTATCTTCAACTCACAGAATTAATTCTCTGATCAAATCTGTAATCAGAGAGCAAGTTTCAAAACTGCCATCCTGCACACGTGATTACCAAGTATTAAGCTAGCTTTTGAATGCATGCTTCGATCTTGTCATTCACAGAAGGTTTGTATCGCAACCTTGTAGACTTTAGTTGAGCTCTTTGAGACGATCAGACACATCCGCAAGATAAGCAAGTATTGCAAGTCACTGTGAATCTTGAAGTTCAGCGTAAGAAATTTGTTGTTTCTCCAGAAAAGCAACTGCTTCTCGTCTCAACTCAAATAAAGCCATCGTACTTCAGTATGAAACCTCACTTGCTGATGTTCAGAACCCATTTCTTCGCAAAGCACTGAAAACATGTGCATTAGTTGGTCGCCCTTTGAAGTTCACCTCTTTTACAGCCTCATCAAGTACCTTGTGAAGATCAGCAGGCATATTCTGAGCAGCTAAAGATTCACTGTGTTGCATTGCGTGCAACATGCTGAATTCAAGTCTGTTCTTTCCTATCATAGCTCTGGCACCATCAGTACATACACCAATACACTGCTTCCAGTCCAGTCCAGTCCAGCCCAGCCCAGCATCTTTAACTGCCTCAGAAAAAATGTCATGAATGCTTTCCCCAGTAGCTCAACGTGAAAGTGAACAACAAAACAATACATCCTCCTGCATGGACCCGTCGCAAACATATCTTACAAAAGCTAAGAGCGGTGCAGCCCTGGACACATCAGTTAAATTGGATAGCAAAAAAAGTCACTGTTTTTCACTTTCATGTAAAGCTGTTGAATGGGGTATAACTTTTAATTTACTGTCGGAATCAGGTCCAGCATATTAGTTGCCATGTCAGCAGCACATGGTACTATAGTGATTCAGCAATGGTGTGGAGCTTACCGTTTTTTGCGATCCACCACGTAGGACTCACAGAGCGCTATAGTATTCACACTGCTTGCTTGAAAGATGACATCCTGTTGTTTCAGATTTGCTAACTTCCTCTGGAAAAAATCAATTGGTTTGTCCTTCAGGAAAGGATGCTTGGTTTCTAAATCAAGGTGCATTTTTGAAGGTTTCATATTTTCATGAGCAAGTATTTCACTTCAAAAACACTACAGTTGCGGGTAAGTCATGGATCCAGCATATGTAAATCCCAGCTCAGTATATTTTTTTGTTGTATTTCTGATTTTTCTCCTTTGAAACATGATTTCCATGCTCATATTCCTCACTGTTCATCTTAGAAGCAGGCTTTTTTCAAAAAACGATCCATATTACACAATGTAGTTCGCTAATATTCATCCACAAAAAAGCTTGTCTTTGTAAAATGGTCACTTCAGTTTATTCTGATTTCATAGTAACTCTTCTTTGTTTCATTGATTGACTTCTCTATTTTATGGTTACCAGAATAATTGGCGAAAAATGTCAAGGAAAGGACCACATAGTTTAATCTATGAAATCCTTTGCGACCCCCCAGTTTGAGAACCCCTTGCATAGAATCAAGAAGCTGGTGCTATTTTGTGAATCCTCTCTTGGTTATCTTATGAAAACTTTGCATTAAACAGTCCTAAAAATATAATCTATGGGGGTCAAAGTTATACAGTAATATTGTTACTTTTTATTGCAGGAATTTTAGTCCATGCAAATATTTAATGTCTTGGTAAAAGAATCAAAAACTGTACCAAACGTATTGATGTATTTTTTCACGGAGGCTTCTCCAGATCTGTGTTTGGTGTGTGATTACGAAGTAGAAGGAAGCGAATTCTGTTCATTAATCAATTAGCAGTGGATCCTCAGGTGAAGAATATGCCAGGCTGCCACTTCTTATTATCACAGGTATACCTTGAAGAGAAAGGCATCAAAGGATGTCTTCAAGGAGAGATTTATTTACAGTTAATTTAACATGAAAACCAGGAACAGTAAATGGTTCGAAATTGCACGTTTTATTAAAGCAGTTAGTAGTTGTTGAGTCAAGTATGATGTGGGTGCTGCCTGCAGGCACTTGAATTATTTTACAGGAGAATAAGGAGCTTTCTGATTAAAACCCCTGAACTGTAACAGAACAGTTACTGTTGACGAAGTCTGGTAAAGGTTGAATCTTGCTTTGTAACACTGTGCCAATACAACATGATACCTTTATCTGAAGGATGAATGGCCCTTCTCATCAATAATTCATTACCCCATATCAGCCTGCTATTTTGTTTAAAGGGATACTTGCATTGTAGCAGTGTTTTACACAGTTGAAATGCAGTTTAAAAACAGCTTAACCCATATTGGTGTTTAAGTAGAAATACATTTGCATGGGGATACATGCTGTTTTATATATCCAGCTTTAATGCTATGATTTAGTTCTGTCTATATGTGGTTGTATTACAGCCAACTACATGTGTTGCTCCCCCAAGTCAGTATGGACCAGTTGTTAATCCTTTAATTCAGTTTCACAAGTACTGTATTTATATTTTTATTGGTTCATTTTGAGAATTTTTTCTGCAAATATATAGTCTTATATAAACATTGCAGTGGCTCCAGGTTAGCAGTGAATGAGATGTTGAAGACTGTCTTCTGTCTTTGTGAATGGACTGGGATGGCATACACATTTTATTTTGTTTTGTGGTTTGTGGCCTAATGTCTTCTCTTCACTGATCTGTGCATTTGGATAAAGCTTTTCTAAAAATACTTGGAATGCATATAAAAAATCTGAGATGTCGTAACTAATGTAGTTCAGACCACATGTACTTCCAGGTTAGAAATCATTTTGAGTGCTGTATTAATGCCACAGGGGTGCTTTAAAAGGTCACCAGGATGTGATGATTGAAATAAAAAAAAAAAAGAATACATTAGTGTCAATAGCTATGTTGTTTCATGCCTGTACCAAGTTGCTATTTACAGTTACATAAAATACACACTTTGTCACCAGGGACTTTCTGAGGATGATTTAAATTTCCTTTTGGTTCCCGTTATATTTGTTTTCAGTTTGGAAATGGAAAAGTTACCCTTTCATGTTAAAATGAGACTGGAAAGTACAGGAACAAACACAAATCGACCTTCAAAAAGTACAGAGATGGTTTTCAAAATTTGAAGTTCCTCGGATTAACGGTGACATGTTTACTGTACAAATAAACCTTGGTGTCATTCTAATAATCGGTCTAGCTAGTTTTAATGAAGTTTTTGGGGGTCCTTCCACTCTCTGCATTTGGAGGCAGACAGACAAAGACCTGGTATTCTGTCTAGGGCAAACCAGCCAACCAACAATGACCAAATTAAAAGAGAAATGAGCAACCAGTTCCCTGCATGAAGTGCTGTTTTAATGGCTTTAGGTTAGCAGACAAAGAAGATGCGAAAGAAAATGGTTCCTTTTTGCATTACAATTGGGGAACAACATGTGTACAACCATTTAACGTTTTCAGTATAATAGGACTTCAAAGAGAAGAAGCATGAATCATCTGCTGTCAAAATTAGGCAACATGGGAAATCGCCAGGCTATAGGTGAAAAGACATGGAAACTTTAAAAGTAGCATCAAAGCATACAGTATTAATATAGATTAAAAAAAAAAAACTGAGGATCAATATTGTTTTGAATTCTTGCTGTAATATATTTAGAGAGGGCGTTACATTTTTCATTTAATTTACTGACGGGTAATGCCAGGTCACTGAATAAAAGGTGCTATTGATGAACAAAACAAATGCACCAGAAGAACGTACTCCTTGTTTTATCAGTGTGTGGCATCTGTCTCAAATAACCAGGCAATACAATTGAACTGTGATTACAATGTTTTTAACCTTTGCCCTCCACAAATACCATGACGTTCTCTTTGCCTTAGAGTGGCAAACAAGGCTACAGAAACACTTGTAGCTCCTTTTTCTTTCTTAAACACATGCCCTATTCTGGACAACAGGTGTTTCACTCTGAAAGACCTTTTCTTGCACTGCAACTGTTTTTTTTTTCTGTCTGTTTGTATCTGTCGGTTCTGAAGTGTACAAAAGTCAGTAATTCCAGCCTCTGTCTTGCTTGGCATGCACCCACCTGTCATAAGTGAAAGCTGTATTTCAGGTTCTGACAGGCTTAGCAGTTTCCAAATTCCAATAAAGCATAAAGAATATTACACCCACACCATTAGTTACAGTATTAAGTTTTTATTGTTATTATCATCATCGATATTTTAAATTCTCTTATTTCTGACACCAGGTTATACAGGGCCAAAACAACTGAGGGCAAGAAGAAACCGATTTTTCAGAATATACGTACTGTATATCATGTCCACTGCAGCAAACCAATGTTGATAGAGGAATGGTTGGAAATATGATAGCACATGTTCTTACCGTATAAACATTAGTTGCCTCATTTTCTTCACAGATGATGTCAGTGGTCATGATTTCAATTGGAGTTTATGCCAGAGTAATGAAGCATGCAGGTGGGTAATATTGTCTTTATTAACAGTAGTTATGGTTAGACCATTTTGTTTTTTTCTAGGTTCCATTTGATACTTGAGAGATCATACTTTCTGGGGGGGGGCACCACCTTTCCTTAATCCCACAGATTAGACTGCATGTGTCTTGGGGTGTTTAAAGTAGCATTTATTTTCGTCAATGGTAAGTGAAGCTTTAGGGTGTGATTATATTATGGTGCTCTATTTTACATTGTGTATGGGAGTTTAACAGATTTAAACTATGACTTCCTTTACCTTTTCATATTCAACTGCACTTGTACAGTACTTTCAGAGTTAACGTTTTCTTAATTATAGAAAATAAGATCTTTTCAGTTGTGACCCTTTGTGTCACTGATTACATGTATCTCGAGAAAAAATATCCTGATACCTTTTTATTCGTCTGGGTGTTTGTGCTTAATAAGCTGAAGTCTAATTGAAATCAAATATATTAGGTTTTGTAATCCTCCCTAGCTTGTTGATTGCATTTCCCATACATTGCATGTCAGTCAGCCGTTGGTTTTCTCTTAATTAATTGAAAAGAGTTGTATGTACTTTAAGCAATGTATGTCCAGGACCTAATTTGTCTTGAGTGGAACAGAAGCTAGTGTGTGTAGTCAATCTGTGAGAATGTATCTGTACTCCTACACATTCCTAGAAAAACAAACCTACCAGGAGTTGATTTGATTTACTGTGAAGTCAAGCACAAAACGACATGCTCGCTCTTTGACTTGATACGGGTTTAGAACACTCCTTAATGGGATTCTGTAGCTAACTAATTCCATTTGGAGATTTACAATGTGATGCAACAGACTGAGTGCTAAATATTTAACAACACCATGCACAGTGAATACAGTTAAGGTCTAACCTTTTCAGTTTGTGTGAAATTTTAAAGAAATAAACAAGTAATTAAACACCATAAAATGTAATGAGATATAGTGGGAGGTGATCATTTTCATGTCAGAAGGGATGCCATTTTGCCAAGTCCTGTCTTTACGGTCGCATTATCTTCTACTACCTTTTGCAGTAGTATGTGCCCTCTTACTTGCATTTGGTGTCATTAACACGAGTTGGGGAAACATATCAATGATGCACAGGTAGCCTATTGGCTTCAGTAGACAGCGCAATGCTAACATGCACCCCTGCCTTCCCAGCTGTCAGCCTTGAACTGCTTTCAGAAGCAATCTTTCCCCATGGCAAACAGTTGAGAATTATAATTATATAACGGTTAGAAAAGAAATAAAAAATGAGGAAATTGTAGAGTATATCTGATCTGAATTAAATGAATTGTTGTTGAAAGACGTCTTGTAACAGTAATATCTCCACTTTTCATTCTAAAGATGTTTTTTTTCTTTTGCAGAAGCAGCTATGGCATGTCTAGCTGTAGACCCTGCTGTCATGTTAATGGTCATTGGAGTGTTAATGTTTCTAATAACTTTCTGTGGGTGTATTGGCTCCGGACGAGAAAATATCTGCCTCTTACAAACGGTGAGTTTTAAAATGAGATGTGCTGTAGATAGTCCATATAATTATCTCTACAACTAGAAAGGCAAATCTGACACTCCAACAGATCACTGTGGCTCAGGTGAATTTAGCACAAGGCCCTCCTGTCAGAATGGCAATAGGAAACCTTCCCTGCTTGCCTTTCATGACCTTCGAAAGAAAGACATCTCCATCTTAGTGTTACAGAACACTCTGCAAGTTTACAGGAAATGCAATGCAATATGTTACCTTTGTGTCCGGTGTTGATCGTATCTCAGTGTTCACCAGGAGAAAGTCTTCGGAGGACTGCAATGTATCCAGATCACACTCTCTCCTAAAACAACGCAGGTTTTCTGTTGCTACGATACGCTGCTCATTTCAATCCAAGCACAAGCAAGGTTGCAGGAAGCAACATGAACTACATGTATTGGGGTGTTTAGTAGAAAATATCTCTTTTGGTGAACATCCCGAAGTAAAAAAAAAAAAAAGCCATTCACATGGTTATTTACCTATGATGCATGAATAAAAAAAATGTCAAAACTGTTGTGAATACGTGAAAAAGAAATCATATGATATGGAGAACATGGAATAGAGGAAATGAAAGGGTGACATGTTTCTTTTTCACACTGCAGGGAGATCTGTAACACTAAGTGTTCTGCAGGGCTTGCATTAAATTAACCCACTGTGTCTGTGCTATGCAGAGGGCATGGTGTGTACACCTGTAGAAAGGACTATATGTGGCAAAAGACTTCTGATGCCTTGTATGTTGACAGTAGGGTTTAAACACATTGCAGTGTGGCAGTGGAATTTATCTTGCATGTTACTTGAGCTGATAACTCCTTTGCATTCAGTATTTCCTGGAATGCCATATTTCCTCATACAATAAAGACTGGTTTAATGCACAGTTATTCTAATGCGGACTGTCTAAATTGAATTTGGCTGCAAATATATTCAAATTTTGTTCTTTGAAGAATAAATAAAGGATCAAAATGGATCAGCAGTTTGATCCCTGGGTGTATCTTTTAAAGTCAAGACCAATATATGGGCTGTTGCTATGAGATCAACTGAATTAGCAATGCTTAAATAAACAATTGTGTGGGTCAATGTTATTCTTTTTCCAAAATAATGTTATTTTTAAGCAAAAGAGGAGACTGATGATAATTTGAATGTGCTTTAATACAAATGAAACTCTCAACTTTGTGTCCATGCAGCTTGCTCAAACAAATCACATTTGTTGTTTGAAAATCTTCTGCTGACTGTGATAAAAATCCTTATTAAGTGTTTTTCCTTTTCAGTTTTCCATCTGTTTGACCATAATTTTTCTGCTGCAGCTGGCAGCTGGAGTCCTGGGATTTGTCTTCTCTGATAAGGTACAAGTTTTCATTACCCTCAAAACCAGATTAAAGGTGCCTTGTTCCCTAGTTGATGTCTGTAATGGATGCCTCTATTAAGTTTGCAGGGCCCCTGCTTCTGCAGAATCATCAGCCTCTGGATGTTTTTATTAATTAGCTTCCTCACTATACATCGCTTTGATGCATTCTGAACTCATTCAGTGGCTGCGCAAAATTAGACTTGTGTGATCGCTGTCCTAGTTTAATCTTTTCATTATACAGTTTCTATACAGAATGTGGCATCTATATATTTATTTGGTGAAATCCAGGAGGGGTTGGAGAGTGCTGCTTGCTAGTGAAAAATCCACACGGTCCACTGTTCAAGGTCAGAATACTGCAAGACTTGAATTGCTAATGCTAACACTTTTACACAAACTGTCTATATCATTACACCTTGGATATGCAGCATATAACAAAGCCAACATAAAATTAGTTTTCCTCTGCAAAAAATATATAGTAAGCTTGAGACCAGCTTATCACTAGGACCCTTTTTAATGTAATAAATAATGGAAAACTGAACTCCAGATCTTGTAATACAATTTGATTTGTGTGGCATTAAGTAGTGTTGAAAAAATGTTGTTTACTTTTCTGTTAAGTAATTTATCAGAGTTTTAAAAAAAATAAATAAATGAAAACAAAAAAAACAATGACCTCCAAAACATCCCCCAAGAAAGAAATGTTTGCAATTGTCAGCTGTTTCCCTTGCTCTTTTAATCCTTGAATGCATGCAACTCTTTAGCCACACTTTATTGTAATTTGTGCTGTCCCCAATATTGCTGATTTAATTCATCATGCAAATTAGAGGTCTGCCATAAATAGCCTATTCGCATACTCATTATGGACAAACCATATTGTATCAAACCACTAAATTAACGTTGGTTGCGCTGGTAATTAATTATATCATGTGGTTAGTTAATAAAGCCCGGCCACGCAGCACAAAATGAATAAGCGGGTTTGTGAGATGGTATTAAGAGAGAGAATTTCTCAAGAACCTACTGTGCATGGCGAGTGGTTTTTCAAAAATGGTGAAGCAGGACGTTTTAGGAAGCACTTCCACACAGATGAAGCAAAAAATACTCGCTTAAAATTAAAACGCCATAATCCACTCACTGATAACACTAACCCGACCCAACCCAAACCCTGACACTTTTTGTCAGGTCCCATCAGGCTTGGGTCATATAGCAAGGCTGTAATGCAAATGGTATCCCTGACATGTGCATCTCTCTATTGAAAGATACGTTGAAGGCACCATGGGTAGACAGATCTGTCAGACTGTGTGGGACCGATAGTAAATTGTTGTCGGTGCTTTTGTATCAAAGACTGCACGTATTACTGCGTTTAAGTTAGCCATCAGTATTCATGATTTACTACATAGGTGAGACATTATGAGATACCATTGGAAAGGAGTTATGTCTCCTGAACTTTGCCAGTGACTTTGCTATGCTGCCGTATGTATAAACAGGACCTGTATTAACTGCTGCTTTACTGTGTCTGACAGGCACGGGGGAAAGTGAGCGAGATTATCAACAATGCCATTATTCATTATAGGGATGATCTTGATCTCCAAAACCTGATTGATTACGGACAGCAGGAGGTAAAGAAACCATGTGTTAGTCGGCACATAGAAAAGAATATTACAGACAAGCTGGTCTTATTGTAATTGCTTTCTTTTTGTACAAATACAGTTTATTTCATGCAAAAACTTTAAACATTTAACAGGAGGTAAAGATCACTTCCAGCCATGTTGTAAATCGGTTCCTAAGTAATGTGTTTATTCAGTTAAAACGTTTATACAATAAATACTTTCTGCGTGGAATGAAAGCATAACATTTTTTATTGTTCCTCCTTTGTAGTAACTAGGCTAGTAAACGATAGCCATTGATCATAAAGTAGTAAATAAATTAGCTGATTACAATTTATTACCTCTATCTTCTTCTAGAACAACTTTTGGCCCTCCGGTTATTCCTTTGCAGGACTTTATTCAGCTCTATTAGGATTTTTCCATTTTTGTTTGTTTTGCTTTGTTTCTTTTAACTTGGGCAAAGATTCAATACTAAAAAGTAGCTGTAGCTAACATTAGTTCTCATTATGCTTGCCCTGCCTTATATTAAGGCTGTTACTGTTTCACTTCTTTAGTCATTTCACCCAGCAGTGTCTGAAGTCAAAACATGCTCCTGGTTGCAAAGCATGTTATTCTACAGAGGAATCAGCTGGTTGGTTAGTGACAGGGGGAAAAAAGTTCTGATAGGAGTGCAGGCAATATTACTATCCAGGCGAAATGGCTAAAGAAGTGTTCCAAACAGATTTATTTAACCTAGTACCAGATATATTTTAATATTAAAAAAAAACAAGTTTGCTGAGCTATAATATGCATTTTCACCCAATATAGAAAATGGAATTGGGAGAATTGGAATATGTTGGCTACAACCAATTTAATTAATGCTATATGTAGGGCAAGATTCTCGGTTATTTTCAACTACCTAACCTCATTATAATAATGAGCTATTTGCATAATTCAATGGTGAGAGTGTCTACTAATTTTATCCCTTTTCATGAAGAATTATTTTACTTCAAAATTGAGTTATTTTTGTATTACCTTATGAATACCTATAGCAACCTAATGAGCATACCAAACCAGGAGTAAATTACCAATTTACAATTTTACAACTACTTTTGTCATAGCGATCTTCTGTGAATTCTTCCCATAGTTTCTTATTGTCAGAGTAAATGTTCCCCACAGCCCAGTTTCATAGCAGGCTCTGCAATTTGTGGGTCAGGTGAGGTATAAAAACAGTGGTTCCTGTTCTCAACTCTGACCAACAGGCTTCTGAACACCTGTTTTTATAATTCATCAGAAATGACGGTTTTGCAGTGCAGGGCAGTGGCTGATCAGAGCTTGCTTATTTTTCTAGTTCAGCTGCTGCGGTGGAATATCGTACAAGGACTGGTCTCAGAACATTTACTTCAACTGTACCCCAGACAATCCCAGCAGGGAGCGCTGCTCTGTCCCGTACTCCTGCTGTCTTCACCCGGAAGATGAGGTAAAGGCTGAGTCTGAATAGGTTACCTAATTGTAATGCTTGTAATTCTAAATCAAGGAGCAGCAGCTTGAAGGACAGTTTTCCACTTACCTGGCCCATAGTACTCAAAAACACATCACGGAGACATTGACCCAGATGGGTGTAGGGTTGTACCAGGGAATGAAGGCTGAGGGAACAAACACACAATAGTAAAACCATTCCCCGGTTTAACGTGTTGAAAATGTGCCCTTTTTAATCTGGGGGATAAATACATTGAATAAGTAATGATTATAAAAGCATAGTATTTTATAAGGTTCATGTAACTAGGGCTTGCCCTTTTTGGTTTTCCTATAACTGATTATAACCTATAACCAAAACTGTGAAATGATAAAACATTATTTAAAAAACATAATCATACTATTGTTTGCAGAGAGCTGGCAGTATGGAAAGGCATTGTACCAGTCCAATCATAATTTTGTGCAGCTGGTGCAATAAGTTTGTACATGATGGGAACACAGGCATACTTAACGTTGGTTTTAGAACTGAACTGTGTGTTTTGTGAAGCTACAATGGTGTGTAAAAAGAAATTAGTTAGCCAGTATGTAAAGGAAAATTAGGATTTGGTTGAAGAAACCATAAAATGAAAGACAGAGAAATAGTATGCCAGTGGTGTAGAGTTGTAATTCCTGAGAAGTTACATAAATATACATAGTTTACCTGTGTAGGATCTGTTTACGTTAGTTCAGTTTGCAATGGGACTTGAGTTTTCTTTCCTCAATCCTACTCGGCAAAATTAAAAAAAAAAAAAAAAATCATGCAATCCTTATAATGCAACCACTGGAGGCCAGTAAAGAACATAACTTAAATTCCAGTTGCTGTTAACATCTATGCAGATTAGTACCATTAAATAAATTAAGATTTCAAGATGGCAAACTGCATATGAAATAACTTAAGTTGTAGTGTCATCACAGTGTATTAACTTGTAGTACCTGCCTCTTTTAGCATGTAGCACTGTAATGTTTTAGCAGTTGTAAAAAGATGTGCTTCTTTGAAAATCTATAAAGAAAACAAACACTGCGCTTCTTTCTGCAGGCTGTAATCAATACAATGTGTGGCCAGGGAATGCAGGGCCTGGATTACTTGAAGGCAGGAGTGTTCATCAACACCAACGGCTGCATCGACAAGCTGGTGAACTGGATCCATGAGAATCTCTTCCTACTGGGAGGGATAGCACTGGGTCTCGCCATTCCACAGGTAAACAGGAAAGCTTCTTACCAGAGCCACTGCACCAAAATTCTTTACCTTCCTTGGGAACTTCAAGTTTATTGTATTATGTATTTAAAATAGATGTTTGTTTTTTGTCATCCTATGGTGAATGCATTCATTTCAAGATAGTTTTTTCCCCCTTGAATCTGTTCAGTTTTGACATTGATAAGAAGAAAAACGAAATCATCCAAACTAGTCCAACTTTGATTTTACTTCTTTCTTCATCCACACAGTTGGTTGGGATCCTTCTCTCCCAAGTACTGATCAACCAGATAAAAGACCAGATAGAGTTGCAAAGGTACAACCTGCAGCACCGATCGGATCCCTGGAGCTGACATGGCGAGCGCTGCTGAGAACATGTGAGCACTGTCAGGGGATGCTGTGGGAGACCTGCTGTACTTTTTGTTTAAGATGAACTTTTCAGTACAGAGGTCTGTTCATTCAGCTATGCCTAGAAATTTAAAATTCAGTGTCAAGAGCTCAGAGACACAAAGGCTGTGCAGGGTGGGAACAAAGTCCCTGTTCAAAGCTACTATTCTGCTGTTGGTAGATGTCGATCCACATGGAACAATATCTCCCATCCTAGTACACAAAAACCTATTTCATAAAGCTGGCAGCATCCAATTTGTCAGACACTTCTCAACTCTTCGGTTTGAAATGTAAATTAAAAAGTAAAAATGTTCTTAGTGTCTTACATTTACCTCACCCTGTACACACACAAACACACACACACACACTCTCACTCTCACTCTCACTCTCTCTCTATATATATATATATATAGATAGATAGATAGATAGATAGATAGATAGATAGATATGCACATACATGTACAGTAAGTTTATGTATGCAGTATATTAATGTGAGGCATGCTGGTGATCAGAGATCTGAATATCAAAGATGTGCTCTATTCACTGTAGATCAGTTACGCAAGAGAGGAGTTGTTCTCGATGTTCTGGATTTGTTTATCTACTTGTGTTGCGTGTGACATTGATATTAGAATAGTGGTTGTTTGTGAACCCTAGGTCCATTAAATATCAGCACTCCTGAAAGGGTTACATAGCACTGTATGATACTGAATATTTTAATACTAAGGGATAGATGTACTAAAGTGTTGCATCTGTCGCAATCGTGGCAAACCAGTCGGAAGCGTAGCGTGAAATGTACTAAACAAACACAACGCTGTTAGCATCATTTTAATGAAGGCTTTTCTTA
Source organism: Polyodon spathula (assembly GCF_017654505.1). Classification (NCBI taxonomy): domain Eukaryota; kingdom Metazoa; phylum Chordata; class Actinopteri; order Acipenseriformes; family Polyodontidae; genus Polyodon; species Polyodon spathula. The sequence continues at coordinate 28,393,014 of NC_054541.1, read as the reverse complement.
TTTGCGCTTTAGCCTTAAATGAATATGTAATTCTAGGCATTCCTGCAGAAATTCACAAAAACAGAGTGGAGATGAGAGCGCAAATGAGGGATCAAAAATATTGTAATGAGATTTAACAAAGTAATTGCAACACCTTCAATTTGTTAAGAGCTTTTGAAAGCATGTTTTTAAACAATCACAATTATTGTTGGCATTTCCCAGTCCGCTTTTGTCTTGTGTGTTGCCAGTTGTGCTCAGTGTATTTTTTGAGATGAACAGCCATGTACCTAATTTTCACTAAAGTCAGGGTGTACTTACAAGCCTTGAAAACACATTTCTATGACCTTTCTGGTTTTTCCAGCGCGTTGAGAATAGACTGCACACGTGCCACTAACCCCTCCAGTTCATTCTGAGCATATGTATAGGACCATGATCTATTGTGTTAATTGTCTAGGCTAATTACAATAATGTGTACAATGCAGCAGCACGATTTATTGTGTTGATTGAATATAGGCCTACAGTACACTTATATTTTTACATAATGTCATTTGTAGCCTACCCAAAACACATTAGTATTTCAGCACATTAATATTTAAAATATAACAAACTTAAATGTATGTGTGCGATTTTATTGTATTGTTTTTAAAACCAACACCTCCTTATGTTAGACAAACATGTTCGGTATATTGCGAGGGATATATATATATAAACACACTTAAATAAATAAAAACCCATTAAAATAGGTAAAAATTAAGACGGAACAGAATGCATTATACAGATGATGTTTACATTTAACAAAAACAATGTTATTTTGATTCTTGCACCCTTGCATGTATGGACGTTATGCTTCGGGCACCCTCTGCTGCAGCAAACCAAAACTCAGCTGCCGCTATTTTATTTGAAAGATGTCGCACAACTCTCGCTAGAGATCTCGCTAAGATTACGCAAATAATGTTTAAATTGGTATATTGTGACTCTCTTCATTAACATTTTGTCTTAGTACATACGACAAAATGTGCACTTTGCGAATTGCCGTAACGAAAATGGAAATTGCAGTATGTTTGCGCTGCGACTGGCCATCTTCGTACATCTGCCCCTTAGTCTATTAATAAAAGCATTGAAAAAACTTGATATTTTAAAAGGAACCATCTGTTAGTGACGTTTATTTAAAAGACCCAGTTCAAAAAAATAAATACAGCTCATTATGGACATATATTCTTTTCTTTTTTACTTTCCTTACTGAGCTGGAAAAAATGGGAACATACTTAATGTGGATACAAATTGAAAATGACATTGTAATGGGAAAGAAAGGGAATGGGTCTGTAAGCACTAGACCAGTACAATGTATTATTCTGTGACACCTTACAGTATGTGCCTCTTCATGGTTATAATCTTTATTGCTTTATATGAACTAATCTGGTAATGTCAAAGAAAATACATTTCTAATGGTACTAAACTAGCACAGTAATAAGTAACCCAAAATGTTAATTTAAGGACTAAAAAAGGTGCCTAGTACTTGTAGTAATTTTGCATTGACAGATTTCTTTCATTAAAAAAAAATAATGCAAATTGTATTTTTGTGTAAATGCCACGATCAACTAGGCACCTTATGTCATTCTCTTCTAGTTTTACTCCTTCCAACACAGTTTAGTCACAAAATGAACAGGCACTTGAAAAAGTATTTCTGATTTTCTATAGAACAAATACCCCTTCAAGTGCCTAGAATACCTATAGTGAAATAAGGATTTTGTTTTGATTTTAACATACTCTGAAATCGTAGTGGATTTAAAATGATAATTTAATTAATTTAACAAATGTCATGCATAACAAATGTCTATCTGTCCTTTGTCTGTACAGGGCTATTAAATATATGTGCACTGTAACAGTATTGTAAAATATTACTGTTTTATTGTTTGAATTCTGTTGGCTATCACTGGTTGTAGGAAGTATTAATTTGACTTTTTATAACTCTGTCTATCTGGTATTAGAGGAATTAGTGAAAGGAGAAAATCGATCAAATAGGGTTTTGTTTGTTTTGTGTTTATTGTTGTCTGTGAATAAAAGTGCGCATAAGCGCTGAAACTTCAGTTTTATGTCCGAGTCACGTTTTTAAAGGGGCATGTTGTCCTACTTCAAATAAACACTTTAGACACAGGAGGCCAGGAAGCGCCGTAGCGTGTGTTTATTATTTAAAACAAAAAGAAAATAATAAAACAAAACCTAACCCAATCTCGGGCCCTATCTAAACAAATAACAAGGCAGGCTAAGCATGTTACCTCATCATCAGATCGCAATCCAAGTCACAGTCCAATACTTTTCCCAATAGGTTGTTTCCCAGTTCTCACAACACTCACAATAACAATCCGATCTCTTGCTCTCCAACCAAACCCTTTTAAACATAACTAATTAATCAGCTAATTAGTCAATTGATTTAAACTGGATTTGCTCATAATTCCAGTAGCCCCTACTGGGTCCTAATGCCCCCCAGTTATGGTCTCTGCCAAACAAAAGTATTTATTCCAAAACCAGACATTTACCAATTTATCAATGAATCCATTTTTAGTTTTAATCTCAAGCACATTGTATTATTCAATTTCTTTGTTTACTGCCCAGTTGGTTTACATTATCATTTCACATTTTGCTCCTTTCCTAACCAATCCTTCACTATATATATATATATATATATATATATATATATATATATATATGAGAGAGAGAGAGAGAGAGAGAGAGAGAGAGAGAGAGAGAGAGAGAGAGAGAGAGAGAGAGAGAGAGAGAGAGAGAGAGAGAGAGAGAGAGAGAGAGAGAGAGAGAGAGAGAGAGAGAGAGAGAGAGAAGGAGAGAATTGAGGAGAGAGAGAGAGAGAGAGAAGAGAGAGAGCAAGGCGGCCCGCAGGCAGGCGCATCACACAGGGTGAGGCAATCCACACACAGGCGGAGGGCGGGCGCAAACCTCTAGCACAAAAGCATAGCACTGATACCGCTGTACAAAAGAGCCAGCTCCTTTGGAAGGAGCGTATATCGGGCTTATGTCTGTGATTACGTCACCTACCAGTCCTGCTGCTGCCTTCCCCTGTGCACGCTACACTATATAAAAAGGGTTGAACTATGAAAACATCCTGTTTATATCTATGAAAAATATAGCTTAATGAACATTTAATATTGTCTGCATCTGAAACCTGTAGATTAGGCTGTTCACAAAAAATGTGTCAGTTTTTGCAGTGATTTAGTTAATGCCCTCCTACAGTAGCAGAATGTGTTGGCAAATGTTTTTTTAAAGGTTACTTTTATCTGGCAGATTATATTGTGTAACATTTGTATAAAGGACAGTGGAAGAAGGGCCTGTCCACAATTTACAAGTTATTAAAGTTATTGTTTCATTCACTTGAAACATGGTTAGAAACTTGCACTAGTCCTGCACCCAGCAGCCCTGCTACTCACAATGACATTAAATGATAAGGAGTTTGGGCAACCAGGATAATATAAAATAAACTGTTCCTCCCCTTTAATTCCTTTTAATAGTAAGGACTTGGTGGAACATTATTCATGCAATGATGTGTGATCAGTTCTGAAGAGACAGCAGATTGCTCAAATTCCTGGCACCTGGTCATTTCAGTAAAACTAAACAATGGGGTGTTTTGAAAACTAGGACCGAGTGCAGTTCTAGAGTGAGGTTTTTAAGCCTGCTTGCAGGCTAGTCAGCAGAAGTTTGGCCTTTCACATTTAGAACTTGGGCAAAAAATACAAATAACTTTGGTATTATTTTAAGTGGTTGTCTGTCCATAGTGTGATTTAACGCAATGTTTTTCATTGTAAATGATTGTTGATTTATGTTTTTATACAATGGCTTACCCTTCTTTTATATAGTGCCCAAAAAAGGGTACACAATTGAGAATTAAAGGCGTACACATAGCCATGGTAAGAAATAGCTTGCATACATAGTAATGACATATACTATAAGTAGTTTAAAACTATTTTTGGGTAGGTGCTTCAAAACGGTTTAAATGTGTAGCGCATAAATCATACCAAGAAAGTATTTTACAGTAGAGGAAAAGCGATAAAAGGTTGAGAAAAAAACATACAAATAACATCAGTGAAGATTCGAAGGAAGAGAAACTCCAAAGTCTCTGTTTACAAAGACATGTGCAAGGGCACATTTTCTGAGAATGAAACAATGGTATAAACAAGCAAGAAGCCACTAACCCTAGAATTACAATATAATTATGGTACTGCTGTACTTAGAGAGTGACTTTTATTATGTACCCGGTAACAACAACTGTGAAAAAAATAAGTGCTTGTTTATGGCATTTATACACTGTTAGCAATGTCTCATTACACAGTGTGTCATTGTTTTTGTTATTCAATACTTTTTTTAAAGGGTGCTTTTAAGCATAAAACACCATACTTAAAATGCAACTCCAGAGTTAATCATAGGAAGAAGCAAGCTAATTATTGTTCTAATGTCTGCCTGCAGAATCTTACATCAAAGTACGCTCATTACCACTTCCAAAGTACCAAATCCCAGCTATTATCTATTACCTAAAGATATTTTTATTTTGAAACTTAAAAGTCAAAATGATGTTTGTTTGGTGAAAAATAATAAAACTGACACTGCAAGTAAATAAAGAAAATATGTAACCAGAGCTGTTTTCTTTCACATTATAATTGCTATTTTTAACATCATAGTATGCAAGGTACAGGCTCTGATACTTAAACTGTTAACAAAAGAAATAAACATACAATGGAATTTTAAACTTTTTAACTTTTTCTTCTGCCTTCCCTTACCATAAATCATAAAATCATATAGTCACATGACTACTGTACATGAATGCATTTATAAAACTTAATTGGTTAAAGCTAACTTGTTTGATGTATACAGTTCATCACTTAATCAGTTAAAAGACAGTTTAAATACAATAAAATAAACAACAGCTTCATTAAAAAAATAAGAGCATTTGTGATCTTGTGTTGAAATAAAATGTTACACAACCCTCTTAAGTAACGGTTGACAAAGTTTTTGTGTTATAAGTACCCAACAGGCTGTAAAAATGTGACTAGGGCCCAGTATTTTTTAATAGTGTGGGAAAGCCTCTCCTTGCAGAGTAAGGCCGAAAGGAGCTAACTGGTGGGTCTCTGTGCTGTGTGTGTGGGCCTGACTGTCTGCCTGGCTCTGAGTGACTCATTCCCAAGAAGCCATACTACAACTACATTTAAGGTAGCAATTCACTGGTGGAGAATTGGGCCTATTTCTGAACAATATTATAACACTGTACTATCCATGACATGCTTGTGTTTACTGGTCACTTGTGGTACAAAAAAAAGGATTGTATTCCAGGAATCTTTTAAAGTGTGCAACTGAGGTTATTTCAAATTGTTTTGTGAGGTTACTTTGCATTATCAGCAACAACCCTAACATTGGTTAAGGACAGTACCCACAAACAAGTTTCTTAAAGGGTTATTATACTTGAACCTAATTGGTGTTTTTTTTTTTTTAACCACAAAAATGTGGATTATTCTGTTGTTCAGTATTTGCCAAGCACCAAAGGGGAAATCCTGGATCAGATGTGAGGTGCTGGACTGTTGGAGATGCTATTCCTCTGAAGAGAAGCATAAACAGGATAATTTTTGCAAACGCGATCCCCAGCCTCTTTGAAGATAGTGTAGAGGCTCAAGTGTTCAATAAACCATGTCACTATTCACTTTAATTTTAAAATAATATAACACAGGGGTGTTTCTTTCTCTGATTCATTCACTCTGTGTTAAGCAGTTGAGATTCCACCTTAAATTAAACAAAGGGAGATTATTTTCATTGTCACATTTCTCTATGTAGACTAATTATTGTTGTTGCTGAGGGAAATACCCAATACCAAACATATCGTAACAAAGTCTGTTTTAGACAGCCAGATGTATTCAGCAAGTTTTAATCTGTTCCCAGAGGTCACGTTCAGACAGAACTGTAAACTTAAATGGTTATTTCATCTTTACTGTATTAAAGACTAAAATGATGTATACGTATGTATAAGTGGTACTAATGGAGAAAAGGAGTGCTGGTTTGCAGTTTTATGTTTTTCTTCTTCATCTTCATCTTTTTAAACTTTTTTTACAGAAGTGCTCTTTATAAATGTTGTAACAGTTTGCTCTTTATAAATGTTTACTGCTGTATATCAAGGTAAAAGTATAACAAAATAAAAGGTAAGTAAAGTACACTGCTTACGGTCTGTTTGTGGTGTGGTTGTTTCGCGACACCTTCCTGCAAACCCCCCCCCCCCCTGAGACAGAGCAGATTTGCACTTTTTATGGCGGTGATATTAAGATCCAAGGCTATTTAGATCGTAAACATAGACATTTGGAGAACCGAACATTTCTCAAAAGTTAATAAAAACAATGTCATAATACAATAGTTTAAAATCTACAGGAGGACGTGTGGAGCAGTGTTATGGCAAGTTTACAGCTTCCGCACTACTCAAAATGTTGAGTAACAGACTAAATATAGTTTCCGTGATGGCTTGGTTTTTATTTATTTTTTCATTACTGAGTGTGTTTTTCACAAAGGACAAATAAAACACACTTCTATTGTAGCAGGACAATAAACTTACTTGAGGGGCCAAGCAAACACATGGATGAATCAGATGTTATATATTATAGCTTCCCTAGCTAGAAACACATTATATGTGCGTCAGATTTCTACACAATTTCTACAGTAAATGGGCAGACAGATCCTTCAGAATGGAGTTTTGGAATCTGACCACTGAAATACAGTTGATGCTAACTGCTACCCCATAATTACTTTATACATCCTAGGTTCACAATGAACCTCAACTGACACCCTGTGAATTGGGATTTTAGAGTTCAGCTATCTGATTGGGTGTGACTTGTGAATGCCCTCTTTAGACACATAACATACTTTGATATGTTGATACTGAGTTGATACACACCACTCCACTTAATTTGATGAAGCTCACCGTAACACCTGCTATGCAATGCACATTTGAAAATTCATAAAATACATAAATATGGAGTATTGAATGCTAATTCCCAACTTGTTTATTTGTGTTCCCCTGGTATGCAGTTGTGAACATGATGGTAAATATTTGGCCTAGGGCTTTTGCCAGAGGCTAGACAATGTTGTTAATTGTTTACCTGCAACTGTTGTGAAAAGAAAAGTATTTAAAAACAATTAAAATGAGTAATGGGGCACCGAATCTTTCAAGCAGAATGAATTACAACCTAACTGGTGTAGACAATATTGTAAACTACCATGTTTCTGCATTTTAAAACCCAGATAAAGCTTTTAAACTGGTTGATTATTTCACATACTGTACTCTGTTAAAAATATCTAACTGCATTAATATTTTTACCTACCAGTATGATATTGTATTAATCTTTTATAAATTCAACATTCCTTAAGCAGCAATGTCTGTCTCTAAACTATTACAAATACAACATATTCAACTGAATATTTTAAAAGCATGAAATTGGTTCCCAGTGGGTTACAAACTAAAATACTTTATTGTAAGTAAAATTGGCATAAGTTTTATCTCCAATATCACTAAAAATAAGCTAAACAAAACAAACACAATTCTGAAACGAAAATACATCTTCAAATAAGCGATTGTTTTAGTATGCACCCCTCTCCCAAATTCCTCCCTCTTTTCTAACGAGGGGGAGGGGAGCGGGTTTCGTTTCTTTGGCTCACCCCACCATGGGCATTCCATAGGAAAAAAAAAAATAGCAGACACAGCAGCGAGTAAGAAAAAACAAAGTAAAAATCCTCGCGTTAGAGTCAGGAAAACATGTAGGTTTTACCATATTTTAAGTCGCCATGTAAAGTTACAATAACCTTTCTTATGAACGTGAAAAAAAAAAACACCTCACAGGCAGGAGTAAATCGTCTAATGGTTGTATTACAGTATTCTAGATTTCTCACGTCAAAAGTTTTTTGTCTTCCACGAAAGTGGGGGGGATGGTGGCTGCTTCTACAAGTTTAGAAAACGATTCAAACTACAACAGTGCACGGGGTCACCGACACACTTATTTTATTTGTTATGTTTAACTTTGCAAAAATTTTAAACCAGGACTTCACCTGCATTTTCTCCAGGTAAAGGAGTAAATGACCCAAAAAGGAGTACCGCCGACTTATACAAAACTGATTGATATGGCTTTGATGATAAGTTTGGATAACGGGAAGCGCGGAGAAAATAAAGGATTTCCTTTATTGGTACTGTTAGTTTAGAAACAGTTTTTTTTTTCCCCAGGACATGCAACGCTGTTGAAGAAAGTTTTTTTTTTTTTGCCGTACCCTACAACAGAAAAGGGGAAGTTTAATTCTCGTGGATATAGTGTAGCACAATTAGGCTTTCCAAGATGTCTTCCCGAGGATGTGTCTTTGTTGAAAGATTTGGGATGTTTTTGGTATTGGGGTATTTCTTTTTCCCAATGTATTTGGGCAAAGCGCAGCAAAACAACAGTGGTTTATTTGAACACTGTAAGAAAACGTCAACTTGTGAAGCTTTGAAATATAACACATGTCTTGGTTCGCCATTGCCATACACTTACACCTCTGTTATTCTGGCTGAAGATTCCAACTCTCAAGAAGAAGCATTGGAAAAACTGACCATGTGGTCAGGTAAGTTTTTTTTTAAGTGATTTGTTGATGAACATTATCTTTTTAGAACGTATTGAGCATGTAAATTATTCTGAATCAAATGTAATTATCAACATATGTAATAGGTTAAAATGATTAAAAAAAACAACAGCTATAGCGAATTACCCATTTTCAGTTTTGCAACGCAAAGTCTTGAATTGACTAAAATGCTCAAGTATTTATTAATGTGTTTGTATAAAATTACATAGCCTTTGGAAAGTATTGCAGTATTGCAGTATCAGAATTGCACTGTCCAATCAGCATAATACTCCAGGTTTCAATTATAATTATTGCCCTGCTATACTATCCTTATGCTAGAAAAGTGATCAGTTAACAAAAAAAACCCACCCTAGTTAGAGGTTTCGTTTCAGTTGTTTGTTCTGTTATTTTGTACATTTTAATTACACATTACACCCCACTGTTAAGAATTTAAATTACGGAAAGCTCCAGTACTTAAATTGCGCATACTGTAACATTTATTTTTCTGTGAAGCAAACCAACTAAATATTTGCAGATGGCTGTCATTAGACATTTTGGATTTTATGGTTGATGACGAGAGCTGATTGCAGAAGTTGTTTTGTCTTAGCAGTAAAAAAAATATTGAGACCCCCCTCCCCCTCCCAAAAAGTACAAGCTTGTAACTGAACATGCTTCCAATCGGAATGTTGTTTATTGCAAGGGTCAAAGAAGCCTACAGCTGAGGACTGGCACTCAACAGGTTTCAACCCCCATCTTGAGACACTAGCTTGATGTGTGACCTTGGCAAGTCATTATATTCTTTTGTCTTGGCCCAAACCTGTTGTAAACTGGAAACTAAAAGATGCATCTCAGTAGGACTCTCCTGTCCTGGGTGAATAGCTTTAACAATACTGTGAATGGGGGGGAAAAAACCAAAAACAAAACACTGCTGAGTTGCTGCATCCTTTTGTCAGAGTCCCATTTAAAGCTGTGAGGATAAGTCATTGCTGGTACTGCACATCCAGCATCAGTACTGAACAGACAAATGATACTGTAGACATAGAACTTTACTTGTACAGTAATTTAATATACTGAGCAAACCAATGTATGCTGTTTTTATGGTATGTCAGTAAAATCAATAATCATTTATAAAGCATATACATAACATACTACAGATGTTAAGTATTATTCACCATGACCATGGGACATGGCATGCATGCACATAGAGAAAATTGCATTTCACAAAAAAAAAAAAAAAAAAAAAACATGACTTGCATCTTTTTTTTTTTTTTTTTATAATCTTCCCAAGAAGATAGGTATGACTCAATCAATCACAGGCTGAATCAGCCGGTAACTTTTTTTTTTTTAGGGCCCTCTTCATTAAAGTTTAAGGAATGCTTTTTGAAGAGTGTTTGTTTATAAACGGTCGCTTAGGTTAAATGCTTTTTAACTCTGTCCTAAAAGGTTGAACATGTTTCCTAAACTGCCAACTTGATTTAATCAGTTAAAAAGGCTTAAAAGCAGATCTTAACAAGAAAGTACAGAAAGGGCTTTCTTAAAGTTTGAGCCCGCTATTTAATAATTATTAAATAAATAAATAAATAAACATGTGCCAGCAATAGACGCAATCCTGCTAAATATGCGCTTACAGTAACTGGTCAGACTTATTATAGGCTATCCAACCTCAAATCAATCTCACAAGTCTGTAGGTCTCAGGTGAAGGAAAGCAGTGGGGTCCATTGGTCCTTTTGATATGGAATGACCAAGATGAGATTACTTTGATAAACACTTTGATAAGGTGTTTATGTGACAGGAGGTTGCCGTACATAAAATAAACTCTCAGATGATGTTTGTGTTCTCCTGTGAAGATTATCCACAACATCCACGTGGCACTAATCCAAATTTACCTTGGCATGGTTATCTGTGTTACAGGTCTGGGTTTGTTGTATCCAACACAATACTTAAGTAATACTTACAAAAAAATGTAATGTTCTCCTGAAATATTTAAGCTCTGTTAACACTAATTGTAAAAAGATGCCCTTTTGTGGTGGCGTTTAAGCAAGGTTTCGCTGTATATGAGATTTAGATGCACTTCCAATATATTTTAAATAAACAATGCAAAAATTCTAAGAACAAAAAACGCTATGGACCCATTTAATTTTTTTTGACTGTTATAAGGACTTTTGTGATGTGTCATATTGCCTTTCTGTGACTCTCTCAGGTCTGAGGAATGCTCCTCGCTGCTGGGAAGTCATTCAGCCATTGCTGTGCTCTGTCTACATGCCCAAGTGTGACAATGGGAAGGTGGAACTGCCTAGCCAGAGCCTCTGTCATAAAACCAGAGGACCCTGTGCCATTGTGGAGCGGGAGAGAGGCTGGCCAGACTTCCTGAAGTGCACCACTGATAAATTTCCAGTAGGATGTCCGGTGCGTTCAACGTCTTGTGTTCTCTGATCACTTGTAAACAGAAACTGTGTTTTAAGTGTTATACTGTCACTATGTTTTGAACTTTTCATTTATGTTTTGTGAAGTTAGTTCTTATGAAAGATGGGGGTCTAATAGCACTGTCTATTGTCAGACATGGTGCATGTAGGGTCCTTTGCAAGTTCTAGAATTTTGACCTGGAGTCCATACCGGGCCTCATCCCGAGCCATTAGTGTTGCCAGGCTTTCTCTCTTGCTTTAAATAAATCTTAATTGAATTGTGAGATGCTGTCTTAATTCTTCAGTGGGATTTCTCACTGGAGGAGACTTTTTCTATATATATGGTTGTAAAACAGATCAGTAATGGCAGCACACTTTTATTTGTCACAGAATGAGGTTCAGAACATCAAGTTCAACAGCTCCGGGCAATGCGAGTCCCCCCTGGTGAAGACAGACAACCCGAACAGTTGGTATGAGGATGTGGAGGGCTGTGGTATTCAGTGTCATAACCCGCTGTTCACTGAGGAAGAGCACAGGGACATGCACGTCTATATCGCAGTCTTTGGCTCTGTCACCATCTTCTGTACCTTCTTCACACTGGTATGGAGACAAATTGTCTATCTGAATGTGTGCTTTGAAAAAAATTATAGTTTGACTTTTAGTTGCCTATTGGGGGATGCTTGTCTTGCGTCCTTTTCAGTTGCCTACTAGGCTAAAACCTTGGTTTATCATTCAGTGTTGGTAATTTTCTACTCTTTGCTTTTATAAATACAGTTTTATTAAAAAAGTCCAAGGCAGCACAAAGAACAATGCTGTTCTCAGTGTGGGCCACCAGCCAAGATCAGGATTCGAACCAGCAAGCTCCTGAGTGTGTAACTCGGTGCTCCATTCAGTGGTCCCTTTACTGGATGAGCCACGGGGGACCCCCTTATTGTAGGGTCTGTGTTTAGGGGTGTCTCAATAGTCCCCTCTGCTGCTAGAGAAAGGGGAATAGGAAACATGGTCTGTGTTTAGGGGTGTCTCAATAGTCCCCTCTGCTGCTAGAGAAAGGGGAATAGGAAACATGGTCTGTGTTTAGTGGTGTCTCAGTAGTCCCCTCTGCTGCTAGAGAAAGGGGAATAGGAAACATGGAATTGCCTCCAGCTGATGTACTACACTGATCTGATCTCTTCACTATTTTTTTGTTCATTCCTTCAGGCCACTTTTGTAGTTGACTGGAAGAACTCAAACCGCTATCCTGCCGTCATTCTGTTTTATGTCAATGCCTGTTTCTTCATCGGAAGTATTGGCTGGCTGGCACAGTTCATGGATGGTGCCCGTGGAGAGATTGTGTGTAAAGCAGACGGCACAATGCGACTTGGCGAGCCAACGTACGTGTGATAGACAGAGGAGTTGTAATACCTAGATAAGTTCTGACTGGCAATATGAATACTACATTTCAAACCGTTTGGTTTCTACTACTTTGTGTTCAGCATTTAAAATGAATTTGCTTATTAATGTCCATTTGAAATATTATGAAAAGTAGATACTGGTTAGTCTGCTGTGTATTCTTATAGAGACTGTTTTCTTAATTTACCAGTACTGCTAAATAATCAACAATCAATTGAAAATGCAGATTCGTGGTTGGCCTCAAAGCATAAACAAAAGCGTGCCATTAATATAAAAACTGTTCCCAGTACAACCCAATGTAACAATCCTTGTTCCTCTCAGGTCCACAGAGACTCTTTCCTGTGTGATTATCTTTGTGATCGTCTATTACTCCTTGATGTCGGGGGTCATCTGGTTTGTTATACTGACCTATGCCTGGCACACTTCCTTTAAAGCACTTGGCACCACTTACCAGCCTCTGGCTGGCAAAACATCCTACTTCCACCTGGTTACATGGTCCATTCCTTTTGTGCTGACTGTGGCAATACTGGCAATGGCTGAGGTACGTGACAAGTTCATACCAGTTTTCATTTTGTTATACGCTGCCTTTGTTATGTATTTAAATAGCCAATTTGACCAATTTTTTATTTGTTTATAGTTTTACAGTAGCAAAACATCTGAATAAAATTTACAATCTGGACCGAAGTAAAAAAAAAAAAATCAAGCATAAAAACATATGCTTAGATCACTAGTAGTCAAATAGAATCAAAATAGTAATAATATTGAGATTCATAACAAATTAAAGTCAGGGGGTTCTCATTAAAAATAAAAACATTTACAGTATTCACTGCTGTTGGCCGGGCTAGCCAGGTAAAATAAGAGTTTTTTTTTTTTTCTTTTAAAGAGTTGGAATTGCGGCTCGCTGTGTTTTATTTTATTTATTTCTGTAAACCTGTGTTGGGATACTGCAAACTAAAGTGATTGTCAAAGTTAATTGTATCCAAAATAAGGAAGACCTTTCCTGGAACTAATGGCAAGTTGAGTTTCGACTTTTTTGGGGTTATAGGTGGATGGAGACTCAGTTAGTGGAATCTGCTTTGTTGGCTACAAACACTACCACTACAGAGCGGGCTTTGTGCTGGCTCCCATTGGGCTTGTCTTGATTGTTGGTGGCTACTTTCTTATTCGAGGTGAGTTTCCTTTGACAAAAAGATCACCCTTCTTTTACACATCTACTACAGTTGCAACTGATCCCCACCACATATTCAAATAGCTTTACTGTCAAGCCTTGAACACTTTTAACAGCATTCTACAATGTACTTTTTTTTTTTTTTTAAGGTGTCATGACGTTGTTCTCAATTAAGAGTAACCACCCTGGGCTTCTGAGTGAAAAAGCAGCCAGCAAAATTAATGAAACCATGCTCAGAATCGGTAAGGTTCAAGCAGGGACTTCGTTTTCTTGTTAATTTGGCTGTAGTTGGAGGTAAAGCTGCCCAAGATAGACTTAGTACAGATCTTATGTATATATAGTCTATATAGTTTACCCAGTTTATATGTTATATTTTATTGATTGGTGTTACTGTTTTCTTCTTATGTTTTGTTTAATTAAACTTTTTTTTTATATAAATAAATGTACAATGTAGAAATTGATTATTTAATAATATGACATGTATATGTAACTTTATATTTACAACTATGTGACTCCCATAATAAAGTGTTTTTTTTTTTTTTTTTTAATGGGTCAAACATTTGATTTGGTTGTTAATTATGACTAGAGATAATGTCCTGGTCAGTTTTGAAGGCAGCTGTTGGCTCTATTATTATTTTTTGTGTTGTATCAGGTATATTTGGATTCCTGGCCTTCGGCTTTGTTTTTATTACGTTTGGCTGCCATTTCTATGACTTCTTCAACCAGGGTGAATGGGAGAGAAGCTTCAGAGAATATGTGTTGTAAGTATATAACCAAGTCAAAATGATTTCAATAAAATAATAATATTTGTATTATTCAAGCTGGAACTGATGTCAAAATGTTTATTTTGGCATTCAAAATACATGAGTGCCATGGTAGCAACATTTTCAAACCTATTTGAGTAAACACGTTTTTTTTTTCTTCAAAGAGAACGTATTTCAGAAATTACCCTGAAACCTCAAACTTATAAAACATTCATATTCTGAGTACTTTAACTTAAAAACAGTTACAGCTAAGTCTGAGTATTTATTCATGTTGTTCCAGAGTTCTCCCATTCTACTACATGTTTAAAAACTTTTTGTTTCTTCTAAAGCATGGCTGCCTCGTCTATCCAGACCTCTAAGCTCTGGAATCTACCCTCCCACTGGGAGAAGTGTTTCTATAGCAACGCTGTGCCTGAAAAATAAAGCCTGTGTAAATGGAAGGCACCCAACATGACTTCAGTGTGCACGTTTTGCTCATTTAGTGAAGTGGGTAGACACAGTTGCAGACCCCCTGGGCCTACTCCCTTCAACACCATATCACCCATTTGAACCATATAAGGGTTGTATGCCTTTTTTGCCTGGTTCCTCGATTTTCTTAATTGTTTTTAATATTTTTAATACCCCCCGAGTATCAGCCATTGGAAGAGTTATACAAATGCTTTTGATGTGGTGTTATGGGAGATGTGTAGAATGTGGAAATAAAACCAGTTAGTCAGGTCATCAAATTTAAAGATGCCTTAACTTGGGAAACACTGTTCCCTATTGGAGAGGACTTCACCATATATTTTTTAGATGCCTTTATTTTTTGTTCTGCTTTGCAGTGCGTTGCATTTCCAATGCCAGTGTAGTTTAGATTGTGTATACAGTACCTACATTTCTAATTTGACACCTTTTATTTTATTTAATCATATCCAGGTGTGAAGCCAATGTGACAATTGCACACCAAGCCAATAAGCCGGTGCCGGAATGTGCCATCAAGAACCGGCCCAGCTTGCTGGTGGAGAAGATCAACCTCTTCGCTATGTTTGGCACCGGCATCGCCATGAGTACGTGGGTGTGGACCAAAGCCACAGTCCTCATCTGGAAACGCACCTGGTGCAGGTAACCAGTGGTTCCCATGGAGACCCAATAACCATGGCAAATCTACAAGCAACATGACTTGCATCTGACCTAAAGGGCTGTGTTTGGGGAACTTGAACAGCTGCTTTTACTTACATTTTATGTTCTTCTCAATAATGTATTTTCTGTGGTCGAGCACCTGTTAGTCTGGTCACAATTATCAAAAACTATATAAAGTGTACACAAAGAACCTGACTGCAGTGCAAAATGTATTTTGTCATCTATGATGAAAGTTAAAGGTTTCTATTGGTTTCACATTCCACAAAATATGGTTGTCGAACATTTTGGAAGTTATTCACTGTACATTTTGATTTTTAAACGTTTAGCCTTAATGGAGATGTTCACTTCAATCCCTGGGTTTTTAGGGTTATTGGTCGGAGCGATGATGAACCGAAGCGGATAAAGAAAAGCAAGATGATCGCTAAAGCGTTCTCCAAACGAAAGGAATTAATGAAGAACCCAGAGAAAGAACTGTCCTTCAGCATGCAGACTGTCTCTCATGATGGACCTGTAGGTACGAGCATATACATTTCCAACCGGGCTTGGCTATCTGGTTCAGAAATGGCAGAGTTATCTGGTGTTAGTATGGTCTTTAACAATTAATTACAAGCATTATTAGGAGCTGAGGGTTAAGTAGTGGTACCCGAGTGCTGTAAACTGCAAACAAACTACCCAATACATTCTTTTGTGCAGAACAGCAGGCAGTAGTAGCATGATTCTGACTTGTCCTATTGTTTAACAATTGTTTGCAACAGTATATAATCGGCATACGTTGTTTGTGTTATCCCACAGCTGGTTTAAACTTTGAATTGAATGAACCTTCTCTGGAAATGTCCTCTGCCTGGGCCCAACATGTTACCAAGATGGTTGCCAGGCGAGGAGCCATTTTGCCTCAAGATATCTCTGTCACTCCCACTGGAACACCAAGTAAGCTAATCAGAAATTTGCGTTTAAAAGTTGGTTTGTTAGTAGGATTAGGCAAGTGAAAATTTGACACCCAGCCCTGGGTACATGTTTGGCAGGAAATAATTTACCCTACTCCCTGCTCTCCTGTTACTGGGATACAGTGGAGGTGGTTGTATGTATACATATGTCACGCTTTAGAGATTACTACTTTCAAGATAAAAACTGCTATAATAGTAATCTTTATATAACGCCTTTCATAGTGGCCCACCATCACAAAGTGCTTTACAAGATACTAGACGAAGGTGTGTGAAATATGCATCAGTTGCAGAGTCACTTACAACAACGTCTCACCCAAAAGACTTGCTTAGGGTCACACAATGAGTCAGTGGGATTTGAACCGGGTAACTCCTGGTTACAAGCCCCTTTCTTTAACCACTGGACCACACAGCCTATAGCACCAGTTTTTGAAAATATCAGAATCTTGGAGTACATGGAGATGTCTGTCAACACTTAATTTTTTCTGCGTTACTGATAGCTCTTATTTAGAATTTGCTTCCAGTAGAACTGTTTCACATGTTTAACTGTATTGGAAAAGCAGAGTATTACAAATTCATTGTAACCTGTGTCATTAACATGTGCTGTTTGCTCCTTGTTTCGAATAGCACCACCTGAGGACAGCAGGAAGAACCTTTGGGTAGTGGAAGCAGAGATTCCTCCTGAGCTCCACAAGAAGAAAAAGAGGAGGAAAAAGGAAGTGCACCCCCTGGGCCCAACAGTGGAGGTTTATGACATGGGTTATGAAAGAGCCTCCAGCGCTGTACCGCGACTCCCCAGACTGCCCTGCCAGAAGAGCCTGGTGGCCAAGAACTGGGAGCCTGTCTCCCCTGAGGAAGTCCTGCCTGGCTCCTTCCCAGAGTTCAGACCAACCGCACCACCACCATACCAGGAGCGAAACTCCAATGCAGTCTTCAGCGGCCCTTCAGGCTACAGAAGACATACTGCGGTGAACATGATTACAAACCCCTTGTCTGCGGACAGCAGGTTCCAAGAGGACCCCAGGTGTGTGAACAGTGGACGCTTCCGCCCCCAGCTGAGGCAGTACAATGGATTGTTCCGCCACTCCACTGGGGAGGTGGAGCCTGCCTCATTGCCCAATGGGAATATGCCCTACGTGCCCAGAACTCAAGGGAGAAGAGCTGGCCTGGCACCCATACATTCCAGAACCAACCTTTTGGACGCAGAACTAATGGATGCAGATTCAGACTTCTGAGTGCCCTTTGCTGTTTGTGTCATACTCTAGCAGAAAGTGCTGGATGCTTTTACTTCTGCCCCTCCCTTTTTCCCAGTATCCTGGGGGGGGGGGGGGTATTTTTAGAAGGCCAGGTTAGTCAATAGAAAAGGGAAGGGTTGCAGGTAACCCCTTCAAACTACCAAAAAGTACTTGTGTCATATCTATTCTCTGAATACAGAAGAAACAGCCAGTATGTTTTTACCCAGTGAATTGTTAAGTGAAGCCATAAATGAAAACACCAGAGTGCTATGAACAATCAGATTTCTCACTCAAGTTCTCTATAGGGGTTAGTATTCTCTACTTCTCTACATAGCATGGCAGGAGACTTCCAGTATACAGCCAAACAAGGATTACCAATAATAATAATTGTATCCTTAGCAATACTTAATGTTTGATGTCATGTGTCAGTTTAGGTTTACTCAGCCCAGAGAGGTATTTCTGAAGAAGACAGGTTGGACCCATTTCTGCATCTGAAGCTCTGGGCTGCTGGACCGTTATTCTGTGACAAGAAAACACTCCTCATGGAAACCCACAACCTTGGTTTGCCCTGTCATGAAGGGTTATGTTTGCTTATGATTGTCTTTTGTATTTTCACTTTTGGAAATTTAGATTATGGATTTCATTTTATTCATTTATTTAGTATTGTATGAAACAGAGCTGTCTATTTTTGATATTTAAAAAATGTGTAGGCTTACAGATCTAGCAAATGGAAGAAAACAAAACACAACAAACAGTTTCTAATGAAGAGCCTGGTGTTTTTATTTTTTCTAATTTCCAGAAGTGTGACAGGTGCTTTTTTTTTACTTGGTGACTTGGAAACCCAAGTACAAATGCTGTAGATATCAGGCAATTGAGGGTTAAAATAATAAAATCCTGAAAGATATAAAATATATCTATATCTGCATTTAGCAGCACCACCTTGTGGTTCATTATAAGCAATGTTTTGCTGTTTAAAATACAATGAAAACAAATATTTCAGGAAGTGGAACTTTCTGGCAGCATGCTTTGCAAGGTGGCAAACAATCGACCGATTGTGTCATATGAGAGTGGGTAGCTCTATTCACACTTCTGCATTCAGCATAAAGTTAAATTCAGATCTCTTTTGGAAGTGAGTAGCTGATGGACTGCTCTGAGTTTCAGCATTAGAGGAATCTTGCTGCGTTACAGGTCTGTGGATAGCTGTCTTTTCACAAAGAGTTTAATACAAGTTGATATAGTGTGTTCTAAGACATATGGTTAACTGTTCAAAACAATATCATTGAAGACTGTTCAGTGTGTTCAAAGGCCTAATTGGAATTGTGTATAACGTACACTTGCCCTAAATTTTGCTTAATGACAGAATAACTAGGCTGATGAAATGAGACCATTGTTCTTTGCTCTAACTTTAAGGATATAATGGTTTGAGTGAGGTTTCATTTTTATTGGCATGTTTTTACTTTCTCTGTATGTGATGTCTTTCATATAGTTAACATAAAACAGTTATTTTGTGCAGTAAATAATATATTACCAGTGTTACTGTATTGGGAATTGAGATGCTAGGCTAGTATAGTCAAAGTCTGAAGAGCAGAACAATTTAAGTTTGTTTTTTAAATGAGTTCCATAATTGGGTTGCGTTATTTCAGTTGGGATTACTGCCTGCCTCTTTGTTAGACTACACCTTGATCACAGTACCGGTTTTTCCTGTTTTTTTCTGTTTGTTTTCAGTTTGGCATTAGTTGGCATTTACAGAAACAATATTTGACAGCGAGAGAAAACTAAATCTATTAGTGAAGTAAATATTTCACAGTGATAATATATTTTAGGGATGGGAATTTCCCCCACCCCAACCCCTCCTAGAGCCTGTCCACTTGGTCAGCTGAATAGACTATGGTTGCTTGTTAAAGTTATTCTTATTAATGACCTTTTGTTAAGGCAGTATGAAATCAACCTTTTAATTAAGTACCTGCAGATATTTTATATACAGCATGTGATGTCGTATTGATAGTGTGTTATACAGAGATTGTACCAGTAAAAGTTTATAGAGAAAGGGTTATTTTTATATATTGACTTTTCTTGTAATCAGTATGTGTGTTTCTGCAGTAACACAATTCATTCTAATGCTTATTGGCTTTTTTGTTTTTTTTGTTTAAGGATATAATTAATCTATATAAGGAAAGCTAGTTAAATTTATTGACTCAATTCTTCTCAATGGCTGATCTAAATATCACCTCCATTTAAATTAGGACATCCTTGTCATTTTACATATTTCTACAGACAGAAATCCATTGAAGAGACTTAACATGTGAGGTTGGGTGTTTTATTTTCTCATAACTTGATACACAAAGAGCCTTTTTTCAATTATTTGAACAGTGGCATAGTTTAAATTCACCGCTGCTTAGAGCAACTGAAAAAAAACCCCAACTTTTATCTGTTATGAATTGTGGGAAAGAGTTCCAATATGCAATCACTAAAATAGAAAAGCAAAGAATTTGTTACAACTTCTGCCGAAACATGACTGCAGAAATAATTCTCAATGAGCGGACTGTTGCAATGATAGCTGTCGACTGTGCAAGCACATGCATTCAGACAAGAATGATCAGTGAAGCATTCTGATGGAAACTAGCACATGCGGGACAACGGGGAACACATGTTAGTTTGGTATGAAAGGGGTCCCACATATTACATTTTTGGCCCGTCAATGTTCTCTGTTTAGAACATACCTGCAAATGGAAATGATTACTTTTAACTGAAGGTTGTATATGAGAAGAGATGGGTCTATAATGCAGAGGTTTGTGTTTTAAGAAAGGTCTACAATTTCACAAGTCCTATCGTCACGTGCCCTTCAGTATTAACATCACAAATTGAGACACGTCGAATCTTACTAAGTATTCTTCGCTTTTTAATAATATGTTAATGTTTAATATGTAAATGCCACCTTTAAGACTTTTTTTTTTTTTTTAAGTTTTTCAAGGATAAAATAATACCTTTTTTTTTTTTTTAAATCAAATTGGCGTGGAGTATTTTTTAATTTTTTTAATATCCGTGTCAGGTGTCTAAAGGACAGCAAGGGTTTTATTAGAAGGTAGGGTGAAAACATTTTCATAGTTTTATTTTGATCTGTGTTCTTTCTGATAAAACTACAGAAAAACAGAATATAAGAGTAAACTGCTGACAATATGGCAGCTTTGGGTGTTTTTAAAATATGTTATACCTTGTAATTGTACAGTCTGTTAAACATAAGACTTATTTTATTAAATGTGTGGACTGCTTCAGCAGAGGACTGAATTAAACAGGATTATGAAATGGTAATCTCGTGGGGCTGTATATTGTTTACCCATAATAAATCTAGCATCCATTATCACTCCCTTGTTATAATTGAATTATTTCACAAGTACTGTTAAAGCTATATAAAATCAGTTGTATTTTTGTACATGTAAATAATAAATTGATTTCTTTGTCCTTGTAGACCTTTCATTTTCTCTGTGCTTATACTGTTATAACGATACTCCAAAAATTGAGCCTGTCTCCTATCAAAATATGAAAATGTCATGTTATTAAGAGGAGTCCGTTGGACTCACTGGTGTCGATTTTCTCAATACAAAGGATATATCAACTACAATATTCAAAAACTGCAAGGAGATCTTTATTTACACAAGTTCTAAGGAACCAAAGAGATGTGGCTAAGCAGCATTAAAGTTTAAATAAATGCACACTGATCACTAATTTTGTGTGAGTAAAGAGCAGTAAAACAAACAAACAAACAAAAAACTATTATTCATACCTCCTGATGCTGTATAAAAGCATTCTTCAGTACCAGTTCAGTAAGTCCCGAGAATTTTCAGCTGGCTGACTTTATCTTTCAAAATACTGCTTTTTCTCAACTAATCATATAACACTGATGACGGTATAGCACAACACGCTTGGAAACTAAAGGTTACAGTTTTAAATCCCACGCATGCTATACCATTTTTATATTTGTATATAAAAAGATATTTTTCATGTAAACATTCTATTTTAAAACAGATATAAATACTTTAATATAAATGACGTACATGTCACAATAAGTACATTCCCTACTATATTTCCATGTTGAAAACAAGTTAATTATCATTAAACTTGGATGTCCTATAACACATATTCGTGGATAAAACTCCCTGGAGTCTTCCAAAGGTTTTTTTTTTTTTTTTTTTTTTTTTGCGTGTAGCGTGCACGGTGGAAAGCAGCAGCAAGGCTTATAAATGATGTATTGACACAAAGACACGAGCCCGATATATGCTACTTGGAAAGGAACCAGCTCTTCTGTACAGCGGTATGGGCGCTATGCTTTAGTGCGAGAGGTCCCGGGAAGGCGTCCGCGTGTGTATAGTCCATTTTAAAACATCAACAAATCATTTAATATAAATAATACAAATGTCAAAATAAATGAGTTCCCTATATATTTCCATGTTGAGAAAACAATATAATTGTCATGAAACTCAGGTGTCCTATATATATATATATATATATATATATATATATATATATATATATATATATATATATATATGCGTGGGAGAGTTATTTCTCTTATTATTTAGTTATAAATAATATGAGTTATTAATAATAGGAGTTATTAACTTATTTCTCTTACTATATGACAGGTATTGACTTTTGTTTTCCTACATTTAAGAACATAAGAACATAAGAAAGTTTACAAACGAGAGGAGGCCATTCGGCCCATCTTGCTCGTTTGGTTGTTAGTAGCTTATTGATCCCAGACTCTCATCAAGCAGCTTCTTGAAGGATCCCAGGGTGTCAGCTTCAACAACATTACTGGGGAGTTGATTCCAGACCCTCACAATTCTCTGTGTAAAAAAGTGCCTCCAATTTTCTGTTCTGAATGCCCCTTTGTCTAATCTCCATTTGTGACCCCTGGTCCTTGTTTCTTTTTTCAGGCTGAAAAAGTCCCTTGGGTCGACACTGTCAATACCTTTTAGAATTGTGAATGCTTGAATTAGGTCGCCACGTAGTCTTCTTTGTTCAAGACGGAACAGATTCAATTATTTTAGCCTGTCTGCATATGACATGCCTTTTAAGCCTGGAATAATTCTGGTCACTCTTCTTTGCACTCTTTCTAGAACAGCAATATCTTTTTTATAGCGAGGTGACCAGAACTGCATACAATATTCAAGATGAGGTCTTACTAGTGCATTGTACAGTTTTAACATTACTTCCTTTGATTTAAATTCAACACTTTTCACAATGTATCCGAGCATCTTGTTAGCCTTTTTTATAGCTTCCCCACATTGTCTAGATGAAGACATTTCTGAGTCAACAAAAACTTCTAGGTCTTTTTCATAGATTCCTTCTCCAATTTCAGTATCTCCCATATGATATTTATAATGTACATTTTTATTTCCTGCGTGCAGTACCTTACACTTTTCTCTATTAAATGCCATTTGCCATGTGTCTGCCCAGTTCTGAATCTTGTCTAGATCATTTTGAATGACCTTTGCTGCTGCAACAGTGTTTGCCACTCCTCCTACTTTTGTGTGGTCTGTAAATTTAACAAGTTTGCTTACTATACCAGAATCTAAATCATTAATGTAGATTAGGAATAGCAGAGGACCTAATACTGATCCCTGTGGTACACCGCTGGTTACCACACTCCATTCTGAGGTTTTTCCTCTAATCAGTACTTTCTGTTTTCTACATGTTAACCACTCCCTAATCCATGTCCATGTATTTCCTTGAATCCCAACTGCGTTCAGTTTAAGAATTAATCACCCAATAATGTTGAGAACTACAAATTAAAAGTGAAATGGTGCTTTTGGCTGATTTACTTTTGCTGCGCCAATACCCCGAAAACATGTAAACTATCCTTAAGTCTGGCAGTTTTCGCTGGTAACTTTGAGCGAGGAACTAGCGTTCATCTCAATAAAAGTCACTCATAAAACTAATTTGTAAAATGTTTATAAATAGGGCCCAATGACTCATATAAGCACTCCCTAAACTAAATGAATTTCACTTACTCCTATTATATGTAATTTGTTAGAAATGCATAGTAGAAACTAATATTTTACACGTCTACTGTGTAAACGTGTAGGCATTTGGTGCAATTGCAAATTAAAAAACTAAAACTAAACAAAAACAACAACAACAACAACAATTTTTTTTTTTAGCTCTCTTTGTATGAGTTTGTGGTACATTTTGATAAAACTGGGCAAGTGAAATATAAACTCAGATAAAAAAATGTTCAATTATAAAAATAAACTGAAAACAACAGAACACCTGAAAGTATTACATTTAGGAAAAGCCATAACCTTTGTGTTTTGTGTTATTGGGATAACTGTCTCGAGTTTATATAGGAGTTATGTCCATGATATGAAGAACAAAACGGACAAGATGTGGTTAGCCCATGTTTTACTTAACATCATATGATTTAAAATTAGATTTCCTTTAATTTAGATTTGAATTTGTCATGCAGCCATCTGTCTCCTTTAACAAAATGACGGTGGTCATATTTGTCAGTTCCCATATTCATCCTCGTGTCTCGTTTGTGTAATCTAATTGCGATTATACATATTCAACAAAACGAACAGAAAAGCTCCTATAGAAGATAGTTGTTTTAAAACATGGTATTTTAAACAAACAAAAAACAACAAACCACAAACAAATCTAACATACAATAACAACAAAATGGGTGAAATATATAAATATACACAAAGTGATGCTCGACATAACAGATACGATTATATTACCTCATATCTGTGTTTTTAAAGATCATAAACAAGATGAGAAACAATTCTATTAATATAAAATAAGGAAAGTATACCCCCTTCCTTTCTTTATAAACAGTATCCTTTTGACGTGTTCCACATCTTCTTGGAATTCAATGAGTTAACTCAAACAGATCAGAATCCAATTCCTAGTTATAGAGTATTCTGTTCCTGGCAGTGTATTTTAATAACTCGAGCATTAAACCGACTACCAAAGAAACAAACAGAGCCACAACAGGCGACTGAGGCATTACTCATGAATGATCATGCAAACGAGATTTCACGGGCAGTTGTAACTATAATGGACCTATTATGAAATGGCCAAGTTGCTTAGTATTACACAGCTTTGGCTACTGTGAACACGTAGGTATCTAGATTTTGCCGGCTTACTTTCTGCAAAACAGCATAGTTAGAGTAGGCCTTTCATTTTTAACAGACATTTGAGCAAGAATGTTCATACCCAACATTGTATCGTATTTATTTATTTATTTATTTTTGGCAGCCATACACGAAACCGCTGGTACGGGTTCAACACTTTGTGAAAAATATAGATCTATATTAAATTGGGTGAAATTGGAGAGAGACTACAACACCCAGAATGCAATGCTGTGCTGTTTGATAATAGCACAGTTGCAGGCAGTTTGCTTTCTATTTGTTTGAGCATGATATCCAGTCAGTGAGAAGCAAGGTTACGCTATTGATTCGAGTAAGGTGCAAAAATGTCAGCTGAAGTAATAGACCCGAATCGGCGAAGGAGATATACTCATGATACTTTAGGTAAGATTAAGTTAGCCTATACATTTTTTTGTCTTATCAGCGGTTTACATTGCATGTCGCATGTCTTTATTTATAGGACTGTAATGCGCTCAGAATAAAACATATAGGTATTTCTTTTTTGATTTCAGTTCAGCGGGGGGGGGGGTCGATTTAGGTAAAAAATGCCTTTGTTATATAAATGTAAATTAATCATTTATTGGAACGATGTCAACAAATTGACTAATTGTTTGCACGTGTTTATATATTTATGTTGACTACAGCCCGTCCAAGTTATTGTTCTAACGATGAGTTAAAAGTGCTTTCGATCTAGCATTTTAATTGCAAATAATGTGTTTACCTTTTGTTTTCTCGTGTTTCCGACAGAACGTTATCCTTCTTGCACCAAGTGCGTAAAGCAAAAAGTGAACCAACAAAATCTTCTAGCTAGCAACATTAAAATTAGGTGACATTTCTCAATACAGACTGAATAATGCATACCCTGCTTTTTATTATTATTATTTTTTAAATCTCTCTCATCTAGTGTTGGCTATGTGGGTAATACAATATTACATATTTAAAAAGTATAAACCATTTTAGATGCTGCATTAATGTTCGTTGCCCATATATTCGAAAGGTGGAAATGTTAAGAAGCGAAACAGAATTCTAAGATGCATTGAACTTGACTTTTTTGTAATCCTCTTTTTTTTTATTGTTGTACAGATATACATCCCACAGCCTTAGGCATTTGCAACGCTATTTAGTAGCACCACAATACATCAGGAATGTGTAGTGACATGCATTAGCATCATCGCTTTACATTTACAATAATATCCCTACTGTTACATTCAACATTTATCATTTTATATAGTGTTAGATAGGTAATTTAATATCCAAATCTGTAAAAATAATTCTCTCACCTAATCTTTACAGATTTAAACAGTATGGGGTCAACAGATTTTAGAAACAGGAATGACTGTGACTTTGTTAAATAGAAATTTACACCCATGTATGTAACTAGTAGGTTAGGACTAGTGCAATACAGGTGTTGGCAGAAAATATGAATTTTGCATTCTAGATTTTGATGTTGTGGTATTGCAGGTGTTTTACTTAATTGCAGACCACTATTTGCCCTTTCTTTCGTCCAGAGTATGGGGTAGTCTTTCTGTAAGTTACATACTGAGATTGTTAACCATCTAGCAACTAATATTAGATTTGTACCAAAAACATGCTTGGTACAGTTTTACTGGTATTGGTCTCTGTATGGAGCAGAAATGCCAATTCCTCAAATTACCCCAGCAGAAGAGAGCTCAAAACTATCCAATTTAATTTGGTAGCCCAATAATATTAAAATGAAAATTATGCCATTTTATTAATCTGCATTTTCATTGCTGCTGAGATTTTCCTAAAGTGAATTAGGTGGTACTGCTTGTTATAGCAAGTAGCAGTTGGCGATTGCCTATCAGAGTTTGTTTATAGGCATGACCTTGTGATAGCTGACTTAAGCGCATTCTGTGTGTAGGCCGTCAAATCAGGTAGCAGTGACTGAGGTACAGTGTTGGAATTGTTTCTTATCTGAGGGTGTTAGAGCAAAGCTTTTGCATTTAATTTTAATTTTGATTTGAATGTATGGTCAGCTTGGCAGGGAGGTTTGGTACTTTTCTGTTTTAATTAGGCTTACAAGCTGGCTTGGGAAGCCTGTTGTTATTCTTAGAACTTTTCTTCTTCTTCCATCAATTTGCACTCCTGTATCAACCAAGATGGCTGCCTGACATATTTTTTGGAAAAACATTTCAAAATCATCTTCTTGGGATGACCGATTGATCTCGTATGTCATCAGCAACTAAACTTGCTTCAAGTTTGCAAATCAGAAGTTGCTGCAATTAAATATTACCATTAAAATGGCTACCCCAAATTTGCCAAAACACGCACCAAACAACAAACTGCTTCTGCTTGAAAACCATTTAACCAACTTACTCACAATTTGGGAGGCATCATCCCAGTGACAGTAGAATTCAAATAATGCAAAATTAAATTAAAACTGCTTCAGTTTAAAAACGGTTTACTTGATTAACTCCAAACCTGAAAACCATCATGCCTGTGTCAATACAATTAACGTTTTCAAAAATGGTGTTTGTGCATGAACTAAGATGGCTGCCCGATTTAATTTTTTTTTTGGAAAAAAAACCTTTCAAAATCTTCTTCTGGGGAATTGGTGAAGTTACAGATTTCAGACTTGTCAAATATCAAGAACTAAACCCACTTTTCCCAGTAACTGCTTAAGTGTTTGGTACTGGTACTGGGGCTTGGGAGCCGTAAAACTGCATGGCAGTTCTAGTTTTAGTAGCCATATTATTACTAGTCTTAATTCAGGGAAAAAGAAGGATTGGTGTCCAGCCCTGACTGAGGTAATGGAATTTGACTTCCAATTTGTGTGTGAATGTGGCTAGGGTTAGCTTAATGTCCAGTCAGTACTTAAAAACGTTAACAGAATTGTATCGCTGTATCCCTTCCCCTCATTAAGAAGGTCCCAACTGTTCCCCAATTCATTCTAGCTTACTCTAGCCTTGTGATTATTACATCATCTGTTTATCTAATTTAGCCATTCATGCTTTAAATTCAGCTAAGCTTTGGCCACAGTTCAAGGCATGTGAAGCAGTGGTATGCTTGAGTAATAGCTTTAGGCAATGTCATTTCCCTGTCATTTCAAGCTGAATTTATGGATCACAGTGGTTCTTATTAACTTTCCTCAGACAATTTTCTAAAATATTAAAATGGAAAAAGTATTTTTCTTGTAGACGGTGGTTATTTATTTTTTTGTCCTGGGCTATTGTATTTAGCCCATTTGTTACAGGCAGATTTGTCACCCCAAGACTTCGAAAGAAATGGTGATGTAACCACTTCTTGGGGTGACGTTTCTTGCAAACATTAGAACTGAAACATATTTTTTGGGGTGCTGCCTGCTTTAGGGGAAAGTTGTTTGTTCTAGATTGCATTAGACTATCAACTCTTTAGTGTTAAGGCCAGAGGCATGCTGAAAATCCATCTGGGAAGAAACCATTTTCTTCTACAGTGTTCTCATCCTGACCAATTCTCATACTGAAAGCTTGCAAAAATATAAGTGATTATGATTCTCTTGATAGTGTAACACACAACCTCTCAACTGGCTCTTGCACTGGAGAAAATATTTTCAGCTTTAGTATTAGTAACACAAAATGTACACCTCTGCAATTAGGAAGTTCTTACTAAAGGTACATTTCTTACTAAACAATGAAGGGAGAATGTGTGCATTGTAGCAAAACAGTGATAACAAAAATAAAATCTGGGGCACGCTTTTTTGATGAACATTAGTAGCATTGTCTGCAGATAGGAAGGAAAAAGTGCTTTTGAATCTGAAGACTGGTACACCAAAGATCAATTTAAACCATTGAGTCCTGATGGTACCTGAAGGTCCCACCTTATCTTAGAGCCGTGTGTTAACACATCGCATTGGAACCTCACAAGACTTCTAGGTCCCAGTTTGAGGTACTGAGTAAATATATGTAAAAATAAATAAATCAATAAAAACTGTTGCACAAGTTCAGGTTTGGGGATGGTATGCCTCCTAGAGACCCTCCTTGTACATGTATTGTACATGTATGGCTGTACCATTAAATTGGTACTGATAACCACCCTTACACTGTGCTGTGCAAAACAGAATATAACAACATGTTGGCATCTTAAATGTCCTCCAAAATACACATTTCAAACACCACAATCATCCTTTAATAAATATGTTGACGTTTGCGTTCTGATTTGGTAATCTAGACCACTGTGAAGTTTCTTTGTGGTTCAAACAGTGATATTGCCTTCCTCAGATAACTAGCGATTGTGGGATTGCTTGCATGACTTGCTGAAAAACACATTTGATTTGTTCTCTTGATAAAATGCAGTATTTCTTATTTTATTGAGCAACAGCACTGTGTAGTATTGATAAATTGTAAACATTTGTTTCTGTGCAGTATTTGCTTGAATTTGGTCAAATATGAGAGGAGAAAAATACATGTAATTTTCTGCTGGTAGGATTTAGTAGAGTACAGCTATTTGTTGATAATCCTGATGGTTACTGTATTTGTTTTTTGAATACTGGTTGAAGTTTTGTTGAAAGCCCTTTTAGCTAGACTCACTTAACTCCAATTTACATGTGTGTAACTCTTAGCAACCTTTGAAGTTGGCCCCCCTTTCTAAATATAGCCCCATGTGTAGTGGATCACTAAAATGTGACTTGATAACTGATTGAACCTCCATTTACTAAACTAATAACCAACCTTATCACTTAATTTCCATTTTTTCCCTCAAGGCATTTAATATTGTCATGAAAGGTTATTCTGTCATCTGACAGGATATAGCTGGAGGGCTAAAATAAAAAATAAAAGATAAAACTACTTCCTTAACCTTGTTCATCCTATACTGCTCTCTGTTTCGTCTTGTACATTGTGGGAAGAAATTTTAAACAACAAGCAAACAAAACAAATATGTTCTGAAGATAAACCTCGCACAATTCAGAGAAGAGTGGATCTGTGTTTTAATGTATTTTCTTATACTGTAGTTATTCTTTACAGTTGCTCTGACATAAGAGTTTGGTGTGAAGGAAGCATCATGCTGCTTTCTGCTAATTATAGACAAGTGAAGTCAATGCACCATGCAGGAGACTCTTCCGTTCCACTCTTGATGTCTTGCACAACAAACCACAGCAGCGTGTTAATTTAGGTATAATATAGCTGAAACTGAATATCACTCTGAACTGCTGTGCATGTGTCTGCTTAAACTGTGTTGGTTCTTCTGCCTGTTTGAGATTAAAAAGAGCACAGGAAGCTAATGGTCATTGGAGTGTTATTGTAACATTTGCTTTCAGGTTACAGGCAACCCTATGGTTTCCACTGTTTAAAACTTTTTTGTTCAATTTTATTTGATCAACATTTCAATTTTAAAATCATTGCATTAGGCCTAATGTTTCTCTATATTAAACAAACAAAACAAACTCATTGAGATCAGTGGTTGTAACTGTAGTAGGTTTGAAATATTAGTCCCCATTTACCCAGTGTTTACAGTACCTTGTAATTTGATTAAGTAAATAAAGTTTGATATATTAATTAAACTCTTGTCACTGGTTTATTTAACAACATTCTAGAACACTTTCCTTAATACCCAACTCTATTATATTATTCAAAGCAGAGTCAAAGTGATATTTCCACATCTTTTTTTTTTTTTTTACTTTCATCCCTTCTTGTATCCTGTGTTTCTGTTCTGTTTTTAGACTTCCCCCGGGATTCTGACCACAGAGCAGAAAGTCACCACCGAAGGGGCTCCCTCTGTGACAGACACTGTGCAGTTAGTCTCCATGCAGAGCTGACAGACACACACTCGCCCACAAGCTCCCAGCACAATTCCCAGATCACACCCAGATACATGGCAGGTAAGAGATGCAGGGAAACTACTGAGGAAAGCTGGGGCTGAAGATGCAGGGCTGCAGACTGCACCTGAAATGCAGCTTATGGTTTCGTTGTTTGGGTTTATGAATATGCGTAAACATTACAGTAAGTAATAAATTAGGAATTTTATTTAATTGCTTATTCAGTCAGCTCTGATCATCGATCTGCAATAGCCATTTGAAAGCGAAAGCAATTGCCTTTCAACGTTAATGTCTGGGGAAGTCACACTAATGTTTTGTTTAAAAAAAAAAAAAAAAAAAAACGAACGAACGGATGTACCATTTAATTTAAAGATGTATTATTCTGTCTTCTTTTTTTTTACTTTTACCAGCAGCCAGATCCTCTGCACTTTGCCACCACTCCTCTGAACTGATATGCGAAGGAAGTATTACTAAGACCACTATCACAGCAGAGAATGAAGTGGAAGCTCATAAACTATCTAACAACTACAGGGTTAGTAATTCAACACTAGGATTCGCCAGAATGGGTGGGTACACTTTAATGTTAATATTCTGAACTGAGAAAATTAACAAAAATAACTAGTGACTGCAGAGAAAAGAAAATGCAGTGCATGCTTGAATAATGTGTTTACCGCAAATGTTTGAAAGAAAGCACCAGTCTTTTTATTTTCTCTTTTGAGAGGCTGGATAAGAGCCACTGAACTTCACGCGTCACGCATCTGGCCAAATAAGATGTCTGGGCAAGGGGAAATTATTGAATGCTGAAAAGATCAACCATCAATATCTATTTATATTTGCTATTTATATAATACTATGTGTATTTGCAGTTTGGGTTCAAGAAATGGAAGAGCCATGTGACGGAGAGACCCTGGGAAGACAGATCGGAGATCGTGAAAGAGCTTTATTCTGAACTAAACACGATTAAAACCCAAGCAGGTAAAAACACGAGGAAACACAAGCTTGATGACTTGCATTTTTAAAAAAATAAATAATAACATACATGTGTGATTTTTAACTTTTGAATGCAAGGTTTCCATGCTGTCTGTCTCAAATATTTTGTTGTGCCAGCTGTTTGTATCAGCTGCCTGTTCATGATTCTGGGATTTAAGTCTATAACTTCCTTACCTTCTACTATTTGGTCCTCAATGGGCTTGACAAGGCTGTCTATGTAATGAGTAGGCTAATGTAGAAGATTTGGTCTAAGATTAAGAAGTTAACTGTCCGTGGTAATTAGACCATGTTTGGGCTTTTTAGCAGGTATAACAGTTTTAGTTGTTTTATGCATTAATACTAGAATTAAATGTTGTTTTTATTTTTTCACAGGTTCTGTATTTTGCTTTGGGAATATAATCTATGTTCTGTTATTTGGCTGGTGGATCTTTTTGGCATATGTTTTTGTTGGTATTATAATGTTCATCACCATTATAGGAGTCCCTTATGGTAAGTATCAATAATTTAAATGGACATTTCTTAACTGGAAAACATGGTTCCTACTACAGGCATTTAAATTTGAGACTAAGATGAGATTCACTTAATATTGCACTGCTTTTTCAGTTGCTAACCCAAGCAACATTTTTAAAAACAGTTTGTGAATTTTTAGGTAGCAACATTAGTGTACTGTACATTTTATTAGTGAAATCTGAGAAGCTATATATCTTTTCTAATCACTTGATTAACAAATCTATTACACATGTTCCCTGTGTATTTAAGAACAAACCAGTTTAAACCCCAAGCAGATGTGCTTGTATTGTTCTAATTAAATCTACCACTGTTTAGCATAAATAGGGTTTCAGCAGCAGGGGTGAGTAAAAAGATCTGTAATGAAACCCTATTAAATAACACATTTAAAATGATGTGTTAACCTTTATAATTAACCTTTTTTTTTAACCTAGTACTTTGAATTCAGGGATTAACCTGTATTTTGTATAGCTTTATTTTAATACAAACCATTTACACATTCTAAAATATCAAACTCCTTTTTTTTTTTTATAGGTAAACTCTCTTGGAAATTGGCTGGGTATTTTTTCTGGCCTTTTGGGAAGTCGATACATAAGGTAAGGACAAACTACTGTACTTCTTGCTTTTGGGTAATCCTCTTTTTATTTTGTATTATATGGTCCTCCTTTTGTAGGGCCCTTATTTTGGAATCTCACAATTCAACACCATTATCAACTTTTTGTGAATAAGGCTCATTTTGTTTTTGTCCATGGCAGCCCTGGACAAACCCCAGAACAGTAAAAAAAGAACCTACTGAGTCAGCATGCCATTGACTGGAATACTAAGAAATTATTTAGATGGATATTATGTAGCTCTAAATCCATAACCATTCAGGGATGGAAATAAGACCCCTATTGTATGGCAGTTTCACCCATTCCAGGTTTTACTATGGGCTTGATGAGCGACAGTCTCGTATCTTGTAAAGTGCATGGTGATGGTGGTCCACTATGAAAGGCACTATATAAAAATTATTATTATTATTATTATTATTATTATTATTATTATTATTATATTGGTCACAAGGTCATGTGTGTGTCAGAAGTGATCACACACAGCTATGCAATGGGTGTCCTCTTGCCTTACCTGCCATTCACTCTGTCTTTCACCCATTAGTCTGGCAGTATATTTAGGAAGCATACAAGGTTCTCTACATGTGAAGTGATACCCGAAGTGGACGAGATTAAAGAGACCACCCCCCTTGTTGGGGGTAACCAAAACCTGCAAGAAAGCCAGCAAAGCCACAGGTCACACGAGGTTGGCTATTGGGTAAGTCTGCTTTTCAAATTAGACATTTGTTCGTAAGTAGATTATTAGTTAGGCCTGACTTGAGTTTTTGAATAACAACAACAACAAATATACAACTATTAAAGTTTGTTGTACTATGTAAGAGTTGGGTTTTGGACATAAAATAGATGGTGGTGTTCTCATTAATGGAATTAATGAGGGTTTGCAGTAAATATTTTTAGCAATGGACAATGGCAGTGGACTATCAAGCCCATGTGTGGGTTGCCTTCATTTTCAAGAGCATGGTTCAGAAAATGATGCAGCTGATGCTTTCTGCAAAGAGCATGCAATCATTGCTACTACAAACTACTGCAAGCCCCACATCTCCCTGTTGCAAAAGCATACAAATGCAAAAAGCACACGAAGGGTGGATGAAAGTGGTCCCAGATTAGCAATGCAAAGCCTGATTAAAAAAAATTGAGCATTACAAAAAAAGATAAGAAAACGAAGAAAGGGATTAAAACTGCTGACGATGATTCATGGAAAGTCAGGTTGATTTACAGTTCTATTTGATTTAATATCCGATGACTTTGAGAACATTACAGGTGTGATGATAGGTGGCATCAACCTTACATTTTGGAACTTGTACTGCATAAAACTATTTTGCTTGAGCCATTTAAACAGAATTCAGACTGATATTAAATACAAGTATACCCATATAACCATTGTCTACATCCATCAATAGATTTGGAAAGTAAGTGTGCAACAGGAAATTGGGGGTTAGTAATACACATTTTGAAAAAGGTGTGAGTCATTAGCAAACCCTGACCCAGTGCAGACTTCCTCTTGTTGATATGACTTTGCAAGTGGCTCTGTCAATAATTTGAGTTGTAATTTTCACAAAGCAACAGCGGTATTTATGGTTTCTAAATGTATTAATGTGAAAAAAATCTGTTTTGCAGAACTGGATTTCTAGATTTGCAGAACTATGATATTCATAATATGAATATTTAAATAACTTGAAGTAGTTTATGGTAACGCACTAGGTTTGAGGTTTTTTGTTTTGTTTGTTTTGTTTCTTGATAATAGTGCCGCGTAAACACATACCTGTGGCTTTTGCTGGTCTACCCTCTCCTGGTGCTGGTCCATGGACTGGCCTGCTTTATCTCCTGGGTTCTGGTGTTCACCATTCCAGTCTGCAAGATGAATGCCAGGACTGTCCGCATCATCCTGCTTATGCCTCCTGAGCATGTACACGTACGGAAACCAAAAAAGGTAATGGATTTAATGCATTCTTTTAAAATACCTTTATCATACATTATTGTCCAAAGATTTGGGGTTTTTTTTTTTTTTTACACACACACACACACACACACACACACACACACACACACACACACACATATATATATATATATATATATATATATATATATATATATATATATATATATATAGAGATGCTCAAATTTGTTGGTACCCTTACAGCTCATTGAAATAATGCTTCATTCCTCCTGAAAAGTGGTGAAATTAAAAGCTATTTTATCATGTATACTTGCATGCCTTTGGTATGTCATAGAATATAGCAAAGAAGCTGTGAAAAGAGATGAATTATTGCTTATTCTACAAAGATATTCTAAAATGGCCTGGACACATTTGTTGGTACCCCTTAGAAAAAATAATAAATAATTGGATTATAGTGATATTTCAAACTAATTAGTTTCATTAATTAGAATCGCACATGTCTCCAATCTTGTAATCAGTCATTCAGCCTATTTAAATGGAGAAAAGTAGTCACTGTGCTGTTTGGTATCATTGTGTGCACCACACTGAACATGGACCAGAGAAAGCAAAGGAGAGAGTTGTCTGAGGAGATCAGAAAGAAAATAATAGACAAGCATGGTAAAGGTAAAGGCTACAAGACCACCTCCAAGCAGCTTGGTGTTCCTGTGACAACAGTTGCAAATATTATTAAGAAGTTTAAGGTCCATGGAACTGTAGGCAACCTCCCAGGGCGCGGCCGCAAGAGGAAAATCGACCCCAGATTGAACAGAAGGATAGTGCGAATGGTAGAAAAAGTACCAAGGATAACTGCCAAAGAGATACAAGCGAACTCCAAGGTGAAGGTACGTCAGTTTCTGATCGCACCATCCGTCGCTTTTTGAGCAAAAGTGGGCTCCATGGAAGAAGACCCAGGAGGACTCCACTTTTGAAAGAAAAACATAAAAAAGGCAGACTGAAATTTGCTAAAATGCATATTGACAAGCCACAATCCTTCTGGGAGAATGTCCTTTGGACAGATGAGTCAAAACTGGAACTTTTTGGCAAGTCACATCAACTCTATGTTCACAGACGAAAAAATGAAGCTTTCAAAGAAAAGAACACCATACCTACAGTGAAACATGGAGGAGGCTCGGTTATGTTTTGGGGCTGCTTTGTTGCGCCTGGCACAGGATGCCTTGAATCTGTGCAGGGCACAATGAAATCTCAACACTATCAAGGCATTCTGGAGCGAAACATACTGCCCAGTGTCAGAAAGCTCTGTCTCAGTCGCAGGTCATGGGTCCTCCAACAGGATAATGACCCAAAACACACAGCTAAAAGCACCCAAGAATGGATAAGAACAAAACATTGGACTATTCTGAAGTGGCCTTCTATGAGTCCTGATCTAAATCCTATCGAACATTTATGGAAAGAGCTGAAACGTGCAGTCTGGAGAAGGCACCAATCAAACCTGAGACAGCTGGAGCAGTTTGCTGTGAAAGAGTGGGCCAAACTACCTGTTAACAGGTGCAGAAGTCTCATTGAGAGCTACAGAAAACGTTTGATTGCAGTGATTGCCTCTAAAGGTTGTGCAACAAAATATTAGGTTAGCAGTCCCATCATTTTTGTCCATGCCATTTTCATTTGTTTTATTATTTACAATATTATGTTGAATAAAAAATCAAAAGCAAAGTCTGATTTCTATTAAATATGGAATAAACAATGGTGGATGCCAATTACTTTTGTCAGTTTCAAGTTATTTCATAGAAAATTGTGCATTCTTCGTTTTTTGTGGGGGGGATACCAACAAATTTGAGCATGTGTAATATATATATATAATATATATATATATATATATATATTTATTTATTATTAAATAATAAAACATTTTTTTACACATGGGTCAGTTTTGACTAATTACTACATCCTCTATAAATAATTATCGTTATCTTCTACTTGGTAGTGTAGCAATACATTGGAAATCTGTAGTGTCCTGCAATAGCATCACATTACATTTACAATAATATCCATCTTGTTACATTAAACATTTGTAATGCTACATGTAGTGCTTTCCCTTTCCACCCTGGGCATAGCACTGTCCCCCATAATATTTTAAATATTCCATTTAGAAAAAAGGAAAGAGGGATTTGGATAACGTTATGGTCAATATAAATAAAAACAGGGATTGGGCAGCCCTGCCTTGTGGCCCTTCCAAATAAGACAGTGGGGGAGAGCACTTTTGTTAAAAACAGTAAAGTACTCTTTATCAGAGTTTGACAGAGAAGACCCAATCCAAAGTCCCCTAGCGTACATGGACCCTGTATTGAAAGACATTGCGGCTACCAGGCATCTAGGTCTATTTCCCCCCTCATGTGACTGCAGGTTCTTCATTCTAAATCAACAGTTTCCTAGCAGTTCTTCATTTAAATCTCTGTGTGTTTTGTTTTGAACAGACGGATGTTGTTTCGGAGTCGGGGGTGATCTTGTGCTGCTACCATGCTTTCAATTCGTACTACTACAAGTACACAGTGGATGGGATCAACGTGTTCGCTGTCAGTATCCTTTCACAGCCCAGCGCCCACCCCACCACTTAGAAATAATCTAGCTGCTAAATGACAAAGAGCAGTTCACTTTCGAATGTTTACATGTTGACTTAACCAGCCTCCAGCACAGGCTGGAGAGCCATTACATATCACTTTCTCAAAATAATTCCTTTAATTGAGAAATTCAGACCTGCTGCCACTTGTTATCGTCAGTCTGGTATTGGGATATGCAGATGAGAAAAACCGGTATACAAGTTCTACTGTCAAGTTTGCCATCTCCCTGTGTTCTATCATTCCACTCTCCTATTACATTGGAATGGCGATCGCCAGGTGAGTCATAATCATTTCATGCACTTCATGTTCACTTTAAAAAAAAAAAAAAAGAAAGGGAAGGCCTGGACTGCATGCTTTTATTAAGAAAACAATTAGTGACAACTGAAACCCTACATTTAGTCTATTCAATTTGAATGAATCTTTACCTTCTTCACTAGACTAACACTGTCTGAAGTATAGGCTAGTATCAAGTCAATCAGCCTCTTTTTTTTTTATTTTTATTTTTTACTGAAATTCAAGATGGCCAGCCAACTTGTGGTTTTATGTGAAAATGTTTTTAATGTTATATTGAAAATTCGAGCCTTCCTAAAAGCAAATGGTGCCTGTATTATGCAGTTGATTCAACAGGGTCTTTTCATACCAAATCCACAGATGGCTCCACCGTCACCATATCGTAATGTAATGAAATTAACAGGTTTGGTCCATTATACCCCAAATCATATTCTGCATCTAAACATTACAGCCACCTATTGAAAATATTTTGCTATGGAGAGTACACTCTGATGATGCCTAGATTATGCAGACTCATGCTACTCCATGTCATTGTTCAGTTGTTGAAATATGAGCCCCCTGCTTCAAACTAGTCATTACCATTTAAATCCTGCCTTTTTCAGCATATATGCAGTTAAGTGGGTCGAGTGAAAACTCCATATCCCTGCAGCTGGGAACCTGTAATTATTGGAAATCATGTAGTATGGTGGACTAGCTAACAAGCCCTGATAATTATCACATTCTGAGTTGGTGACCCAGGGAAATCTGTCTGGAATTGCTGGTTTTGGCATAGAATGACCCAGTAATGATAACAATAACATACAATAAGCACAATTGTTTTCACCAGATAAAATAAATTCATCCAAATCAAGATATTCTATTAGAAATTACTGTACTTACGAGTTTTGTTCACTGGCAGTTATTGGGTATTTAGTCATTTCCCTGCAGGAGATACAATTATTCTCCAAACTGTAGCCAGATTTAGGTGCACCTTACAGAATTAATGACCTGGTTCTGAGAACAGTTAAAATCTGTAATACTTTCTTTTTCTCTGTTAGTATTTCAGCACAGAGTAATTTTGCAGTGGGTGCAGTGATGAATGCGACTTTCGGCTCCATCACTGAACTTACGTTCTACATCACAGCGCTGATAAAGGGGTCTCGGGAAGGGAACAAGTGCTATGATGAGATTGTGAAGTCTGCACTGACTGGGACTCTCCTGGGGTGTGTCCTCTTCATCCCTGTGAGTCTCACCTTGGTACATCTGTTGAGCTTGCCTGAACCCTATATCTGCACGCCTGCTGGGAGCCCCGAGGGGGGTGTCACATTGGCTCTGACGCTCCTGGGGTGAGGGACGGGAAACCGGCAGGGATTACTTCTCCTCATTGCGCAACAGCGAACCCTACTGGTCAGACACCGAGCAGGCAGGCAGGGCTGATCTCTGTCTTACGGGATCGGTAGACCGTCCACCTCTGCTCTGGTGTAAAATTGATTCTGGCTTTAGGCTTGTGAGATCGGAGAATGCTCACATGCCTTCAGAATGTTTGTGTTATGTGGGGACTTGCTGCGGTGAGGAGAAAAAAACATAACTGGACATTCCAAATTGAGGGAACATAAATACAGATAATAGTTGGTCACTCTATTTTTCTTTTCTTTTTTTAAATTTAATTTAAAGTCTTGATTACATAAGACCAGAGTATTAATGCAAAGTCACATAACGTAAGAGAAGCTTGAGTGATGGAGTTAGTATTGGGTCATTTGGTAGGGTTTATAAAACTAGAAGAACAAATATCCCCTTTCCCACCCCCCAGGGTGTGTGCATGATAATTGGAGGGTGTAAGCACCAGGAGCAGGTGTTTAACAGCAGGTCCGCAGGTGTCAGCTCAACGCTGCTCTTCATATCAGTCGGAGGTGAGTAAGCAAAAACAAGGAAACTGGACTATGATGTGGCATTTGTTCACAATTTAATGTTTTTGTTGTTTTAATAAATGTAAGGATAATAACAATTTTAAATTTGCATTCAGTGGAAAGTACAGTTACAGAAAGTTAGAAAATGTACATCTTCTGAGGATGGAATTTAGTAATGCACATCTGTCCTTCACCCATGTCTTGTTTGATTCCTGCAGGTGCGTTTGCTCCAACTCTCTTCTCTAAGGCTTATGGGAACTTGGTCTGTCAGGGCTGCACTAACGTCAGTGAGAACGGGACCGGACCCTTCGTCTGCAAAGACTGCCACTATGACCTGGTAAGTGTTCTCATAAAATGTGCTGTTCAGTTATTTTACAAACAGTACAATTGCAAAACACCATTTTATATTTCTTTAGTGCAGTTACAATAATATATTTTAAATACACTGTATAGGAAATATATGTACAACCCCTGATGACAGTACCTATAAGATCATAATTATTGTGTATGTTTTTAGCATTAACTGAACAACAGTAATATCTCTTTGGTTTGAAATAGTTACAACAGTCATAATAAAAATACAAGTGGTGAAGCTTGCAGTTTTTTGCAGAACTAGTTGATCATTTTCACTTACTCTTGACTTTATTTTTCTCAACAGAGTGAAAATAATTATTCATTATTTCACAGTCACATTGAGTAAGTACTAGTTTTATTTTTTGTTACACACTACCTATGTGTCTCTTGTCAGATACTCTACATGTTATCATGTAAATGTCTGTTTTATATTGTTCTGTTTATTCCTATCAGATACTACTTCAATTCTGAACATTATGAAAAAATGTGGTTCATTTAAAGCTGCAGTCATTTACAACAGCTTTTACACTAAATAATGATTGTGTGTGTGTGTGTGAGAATGAGAATTCAGCTTCAAGACCATACAGTGTTTGTTTCAGTTTATTTACTTTCTCTAAAAGTTGTATTAGATGTACCGGATGCCACAAATTACTAATCTGCAACTACTAAATGCTCCTTTATGGATCAAATCATTTTCACCACTTAATAACATTTTTAAACACAGTATGTGGGAGGGGAGGGGAGGGGAGGGGAGACATACAGGGTTACTATACTGTACCTTAAATTAGATCTTCCCAAGGTCCTCTTATTCACTATCAAATTGGCAAATATAATGCAGAGCTCTGAGCGTGTCATTTTCTTAAAAATAGATAAGAGAAATTCAATATCTTGATGTTTGTGTAACAGTACTTCTCCCCTGTTGTTGCAGACCACTTGTTTACACGGTGTCTGTGCTGCTCCCAGCTGCTTACCTCGTTGGCCTCATCTTTACCCTGAAGACTCACTCGCACATCTATGACATTCACGTCAGTGACTGTCCTGGTCAGCCAACGCTTCCTTTATTAATTTGCCTGCATTGATTTATTTGTTTATCTCAGTGTTAGCAGTGTGCGGTAATGTCAAACTTAATCTGCTACGGAAGACTTAAAGGAGCTTTGAAACTTGATATGAAACTTGTAGGTATCCAAAAGGTCAGACCTGTGTTTTGACTGTATGGTGATTATGGGACAGAAAGGCATGCAGGGTTGTTATCTAGTAATTTAGTAGCTTAATTTCTAATTTTAATTCATTTAAAATCAATTGATAAAAGCAGGACTGTGTCACTATCTGGGATCTCGTGAGCTTTGTTTTGAAAGAACTCTTAGTGATTAGACAAAACACTAGCTCCCAGAATGCATATATTTGACTGATAACTTGTGAATCGACTTGTGAGTTGATACAGTGGATTTTAACTTTCTAATGTTTGTTCAGTGACAGGTCACCACCACAGCCCTGTTGTTCTCTGGTCTAGGTGGAGGGCACTAATTATCCTGATAGTCGCCACTCTGCTCATGTCTGCCTGTGCTGACCTGGCAACAGAGCACATTAGCCCTATTTTAACCAACTCAAAGGTGTCTCAGGTAGGTTTGGTCATCAACCAGGACTGACCCTGTTTGGGGCACCAATATACCTTTCAAAAAAAATAAAAATTATAATTCTTTTTTTTTTAAGA
Source organism: Polyodon spathula (assembly GCF_017654505.1). Classification (NCBI taxonomy): domain Eukaryota; kingdom Metazoa; phylum Chordata; class Actinopteri; order Acipenseriformes; family Polyodontidae; genus Polyodon; species Polyodon spathula. The sequence continues at coordinate 28,351,630 of NC_054541.1, read as the reverse complement.
ATAGTAATTCATGGTGGCATAATTGCATTCATTGATCAATGATTTCTTTATTCTTTCCAAATGTATTGATGTTAAAATTGTCACTTTCCAAAGATCTAACTGGTGGTTTCTTCCAATTTGAAATACAGTATTTCATTGGAGTCACTGTCCTAGCTATGGTGCCGGAGCTCCCTGAGATTGTAAATGGGATTCAATTTGCGTTGCACAACAACCTTAGTCTGAGGTAGGTTTGAAAATTTCAGATATACAGATAGCTCAGAAAAGGGAAAACGCTATTGCCATGTGGAAATGACATCCACTATATAGAGATGTTTGTTCATCCAGTGCTGACATGCCTGTGTACTGTATTTTCATGGTAACTGGGGATACTTGTATAGGAAACTATAGTTTTGTGGATGTTACACACACACATTTATATGTGTGTGTGTGTGTGTATATATATATATATATATATATATATATATATATATATATATATATATATATATGTGTGTGTGTGTGTGTGTGTGTGTGTGTGTGTGTGTGTGTGTGTGTGTGTGTGTGTGTGTGTGTGTGTGTGTGTGTGTGTGTGTGGTGTGTGTGTGTGTGTGTGTGTGTGTGTGTGTGTGTGTGTGTAATATATATATATATATAGGAAGTATGCTGTCTGTCTGTGTATGTAAAGGTTGAGAAAGGAAGACTGTGTGTACCAAAATTATCAGTAAGAAAAAAGAAAAGGATATTTTAGGTACTTAAAGGTAGAATAATTGATTACAAATCAGTTATCAGGATGTTTCGGACTATAATTCCTTCATTGGCTGAATACAAAAAACCAAACAAGTAGTCTTTTAAACAAAATTCCAGAATGTTGATGATGTTAATGATCTCAGAATAGAATGTTCATATATATATAACCAAACATATGTATGTGTAAAATATACTTTTTTTTTTCCATGCAACACTCTTAAGGTTTTCCAAAAAGACAATGGATCTACACAAACCCCAGTTCCTTTATTTGTTGTACAAAGTACCCCAAGTTAGCAAGGACATATGTATGCATGTCAATACAGGAAATGCTTTTGGTTATTTTGTATAACTAGTTTCACAGCCATGTTCTTTAGTGCAGCTTTTACAGTGATATTCACAAACATTCTGAATTTTTACAAGACTCAGTTGTTTTGGTTTTATAAATTCAAACACGATGCCCAATTCAGCAAAAGATTCACATATTTTGGTTCCCTGGAGTCATATAATAAATATCACACGTTTTAGTATTTTAGTCGACAAGCATGTATGAGCAATTTTAAGACCTGGGACTACAAGCTTTGTTTGAGTGAACGAGGCACCGCTAGCTGCAGCTTTACAGAAACATGGTTGACAGTTGAGTCGCTGCCATATCAAGGTAGTGCCCTAGAGGTGTAGTGTAAAAATGACACTTCTGCAATTGGAATTTAGTTACTCTTGTTTCCTTTTCTTTAAGCATTGAAGTTGGAAGCTGTATGGCAGTCCAGGTTTGCATGCTACAGATCCCAGTACTGGTCCTCTTCAATGTTTTTTATGTAAGTATTTAGTATACCAGTAAGTTATACCCTGAATGGTATATAGTGTGTGTGTGTGTGTGTATATATAGATAGAGAGATAGATAGAAAGTCTACACCCCCTTTCAAAATGTTCACCTTTTGTTGTCTTATAGTCTTGAATTAAATGAAAAAAATAAACTATTTTAATGCATTTTATCTACACATAATACCCCGCAACTTCCAAGTGAAAAAAATATTCTAGAAACTTGTAGAAAATTAATTAAAAATAAAAACTGAAATAGCTTGGATGGATAAGTGTCCCACCCTTGTAATAGCAATCCTAAATTAGCTCAAGTGTAACCAATCGCCTTAAAAATCACACACCAAGTTAAGTGGCCTCCACCTGTGTTAAATTGTAGTGATTCACATGATTTCAGGATAAATTCAGCAGTTCTTGTAGGTTCCCTCTGCTGCGTAGTGCACTTAAAAGCAAAGACTCAACCATGAGCACCAAGGCACTTTCAGAAGAACTCCGGGACAAAGTTGTTGAAAGGCACTGATCATGGTATGGGTATAAAAAAAATAAATATCAAAGGCCTTGAATATCCCTTGGAGCACGGTCAAGATGATTATTAAGAAGTGGGAGGTGTTTGGAACTACCAAGACCCTGCCTAGGTCAGGTCATCTGGAGGACCGAACAAGAGGCTACCAAGAGGCCAGTGGCAACTTTGCATGAGCTACAGACTTTTATGGCCAAGACTCGTCAAAGTGTGCATACGACAACAATATCCCAAGCACTCCACAAATCTGGCCTGTATGGTATGGGGGCAATAAGGAAGCCATTACTCAAGAAAGCCCACCTTGAATTCCATTTTGAAGTATGCAAAAAAAACACTATATTCTGTAGCCATGTGGCAAAGTTTTGTGGTCTGAAGAAACTAAAATGGAACTTTTTGACCTAAATGCAAAGCGTTATGTTTGGCACAAACCCAACACAGCGCATCACCCAAAGAACACCATCCCTACTGTGAAGGTGGTGGCAGCATCATGTTATGGGGATGTTTCTTATCGGCAGGGACTGGGGCACTTGTCAGGATAGAAGGGAAAATGAATGGAGCAAAGTACAGAGAAGTCCTTGAGGAAAACCTGCTGCCCTCTGCAAGAAAGCTGAAACTGGGACGGAAGTTCACCTTTCAGCATGACAACGACCCAAAGCACACAGCCAAAGCTACACTGGAGTGGCTAAGGAACACAAAGGTAAATGTCCTTGAGTGAACCAGTCAGAGCCCCGATCTAAATCCAATCGAAAATTTGTGGCATCAACGCTCCCCAAGGAACTTGACAGAGCTTGAACAGTGTGTAAAGAAGAATGGTCAAATATTGCCAAATCTAGGTGTGCAAAGTTGGTAGAGACCTATCCCAACAGACTCACAGCTGTAATTGCTGCCAAAGGTGCTTCCACCAAGTATTAACTCAGGGGGGCGGAGACTTATCCAATTATGATCTTTCAGTTTTATATTTTTAATATATAATTTTTTTCTCAATAAAATCTTTTTTCCCCTTAACAGTGTGGAATATGGTGTGTAGATGAGTGGAAAAAATCCTCATTTAAATGCATGAAACTCTGAGGCACTAACACAAAAAAATATGACGTGAAGGGGGTGTAGACTTTCTATAGGCACTATATATATATATATAATTATATTTAAATGGTACAAATCAGCGGTTCTCAACCTGTGGTGGTCTGTAGAAAGGTTACGTAATTATGGAAAGGCGGCGGTAGCATAGTAGATCCCATTGCAAACCCCAAATTTGAGACCTTAAAAACACTGCTACAGAAGCGGGAAGAAAATGCATAAATGGAGGGGAACAAAGGTCTAAATTCTCAATCATGTATAGTTTTGGAGCATCTACAGTGCATTACTGGGGAGTTTTCGTGTATTGCGTTCACCTGCACTCAACACGGCAGCGTGTAAGTAAAGGATGACAGACGACAGCGTATGCGTTGTGTGTCATTAGCATACGGTTGGGTTGGAGGCACGAAGCTAAGCTTTACGTTAATGCAACACAAGCACTGGAATGTGTTATCCTGCTTAGAAAACGGATACAATAATAAGAATAATTAATTTTTTTTTTTATTTTTTTTATTATATATCCTTCCATTTTGGGGGAAAAAATAGTCCCTCAAACAAGATTTTATTTGTTGTGAACATTAAACTGGAGGTTTTCAATGTATTCATTTATTGTAATTAATTAAAGTGGCTGAAGCCTACGTTAATAGAGCTGACATAACGTGCAATGTTAGCCTTGTTAGTGACAAAGCATTTCAAAATGTAAATCATGTATTTTTTGTTGATTAAATGAAAAGTTACAGAAAAGGAGGCAAAGACAAAGTTCAGTTTCATTAAGTAGTTGACGTGTTAGATCTTTGTCTCTTTAGTTATTTTTTTTCAGCTTTGGTTTTGCTTCTTGTAATTCTAGCCACTGTCATGCCTCCAAAAAGAAGAAATGTAATGAAAGGAGTGTCACAAATAAAAAAAAAAAAAAAAAAAAAAAAAAAACCTTTAAAAGACCTCTCGCAACAATGTGTATATTTATTGCGAGTTTAACATGTTGTATTTGATCATTTATTAATTGAACTGTGCTTTGGCAAAAGTAAGTTTTGCTGTGCATTATACAGTACTATATAACTGCATGGTAAAGAATCCTCGACAGTGTGCAGCATCCAAACGTTTTGATTTATAAATAAAGATTATAGCTGGAGATTCGTAGCTCTGACTGTGCTGGCACCTCACGGATGTAACATCACAGATTATTAATTCACATAAATCAATTTCTGCTGTAATTATCAATTTAAAAACAGAACATCTGTTGTTTCTCCCCCTCTCTGTAAATTTGTGTTAAGGAAAGTAAACCAGAACTGTTCTTTAAAACTAATCAAAATAGGTTTTACTTGCAGAAACAGGCCTACCCATCGTATTAAAACAAAGAAAGGTAAGTCTATGGTTATTCTTAGTTATAGTGATTTTATAGCTGCTTATTCAGTAAGCTATACTGTGTATACAGCTATACTGTCTGCCGAGAAAAAACAAAGAAAATCACATGGTCCTCGAACAAAAAAAGTACTGGTATAAATAAAAGCTGATTAGCCACTAGTTATTGGCTCACATCAGTCATTTTTTTAGTTTTTTTTCAAGGTGACCTTGCATCTCTATTCAAAATGTTGATAACCAAAACCTCTTAAAGGTCTTTCTGTTAGCACAATTGCTATGAAATTCTTGAATGCATTTCTTTCAAATTTAAGAGAGTAATTACCTTTCTTACGGATGCTCCTCTATACAGTGCAAACTGAATTGCTTCTTTACACATTAGCAACCGTCATTTGGGTAGAGAAGTGGATCAGTGACAGTATGTTGGAGACTTGGTAGTGCAATGGCGTAATACACTAAGCGTTATCATGGGAATGCAAAAGTAAATGTTTAGTATAAATCAAGTAAGGGTTATTATTGCTACAAGATTTGCAAAAGGATGAATGATGATAGATTGGTGATTTTGACAATAAATATTTATTATTTTAAAACATTATCTTCCTTGTTGTCTTCCAGCCTGTTGGTTTCATTCTCATCTTCAGTGACTTGCACCTCTGGGCCAGTATGTTCAGTGTGATCCTCATGAACTATATCTTTATGGATGGCAAATGTGACTACTTCCAGGGTAAGCTGTATTACAGGACTCACACTGTGATGAGCCTATAGCATGCACTGTTTTTGAAGCATTAAGTGTGTTCCATTTTCTCAGAAAATAAGAAATGGCCCTTTATTTTATAGGGAGACTCTTGAAAAGATTCTAGCATTTAACCTCATCAACTCTATTGTTTAGCATAAGGTATAATTAAAGGAGAAGCTCTCGTTTCAAATATGTAGCAGGCATGGGCCTCCTTAGCCATATATTGAAGTTTTCACCCCATGGAAGAATAAGGACACCCCGCCCTGCATCCCGATCCACCCTCCTGCCAAATGCAAGCGCAGTCAGAGTCCAGAAACATGTCACATTCTCACCCCCTATCTGGGACAAAGCTTGTTCTGCATACTGAAAGAATCACTAAATTCTACTAGAATGCAAACCTATTATTAATATTTCTAACACTGAAGAACTGTACATACATTTGCCAAGCAAACCATGAAGGACTTTGACTCCCTGCAGTACCTGTGATTCTTTGCTCTTCCTGTAGGAACAGCGTTGGTGGTGGTGTACCTGATCCTGCTGGCCATGTACTTCTTTGCTCCTTCACCTGCTGGCTGCTGAAAAGAAAGTTAGATACAAATTCATAGATTTATAATAAAAAACAAACCAAAAAAATACACAAACGGCTGGGTTTTTACATTTTAGACTGCAGAAGCTTGATGTGTTAAGCAGTCCAACCCTTTAAATGGTAGAATCCTATTTTGTTTCAGCCTGTAACGTGCTCTTGACTTGGTTTCCTTACCAGTTATTGATTTGTGATCTCTGTGAATTGGTTTAAATGCACAATGAAAAAAGTGTGTCTAAAATAATGTTCACTGACTTTGAGGTGGTTCTTGTGGTAATAAAAAAAAAAAAAAGAATACCAATAATGTTGCTTACATAACCTTTTAGATTTATTGTCTGTAATGATCCTAAAAATAATAATAAAAAAATGTTTTTCTAATTTTCAGCTCGCACTACCTAGGTGGGAATTGTGCATAATGTGATTTTTTTTTTCTTTCTTCTTTTTGGTATTAATATTGTAGGTTTACCACAAAAACTTATGGAATTCAACAATCACATACAAAATAATAATGTTAGAAATCAATTTTAGCACTTGAAGTTTAGAGAATTCACAGGGATAATTTTTTTTTTTTATTTACTTATTTCTTAGCAGATGTCCTTAGCCAGGACGACTAACAATTGATCTTTAGATTGTATCTTGCTTTGATAATGTGATTGCTGTTTATATGTCGGATCATATAAGCAGATTCAGTATTTTCTAAGAATACTGTACATATTTTAATGCCCAGTACTTGTGGCTTGAGTAGCAAATATAGCCTATAGTAAGAGCATAATGCAATGCACTGAAACCCGTTTATATTGAGGTGTGTGAATGTGAAGCTGTTCACTCTTTTAGTAACAGTAATAATAAAGTTAGATGCTAATTTCTGTGTGCAAAAAACATTAACTTGTACTGTTTTTATATATAGTAATTAATAAAGAATGTAGAGTAAATAGCAGGTGTTGGAAATACTTTAAACAATCAAGTGTATAGACTGGAGATTAAAAGGCGATTCCTTCTTGTAGCCCAGAACTGGATGGAAGTACTTGCTGTAACTCTTTGCATAGCTACTTGAAAAATCGAATAAAACCTTACTGAAAACTTAAGGGTTAAGACCGCTAGACAGTAGACACGATGCGACAAAATTGATAGAACCTATACTTTTCATACCCCAGACGACACCAGGGTGACGCGACATAGGGTTGTATCCTATGTTTTGCTATTTCGTCACACAACTAGGGAATTGAGCAATGCATGGAGTGCACCACGGTGAACCAGTGTCCAAAATGTTGGAGAAAAAAAAAATACTTGCCGTAGAAAAATACCCAGAGCTTTATGACAAAGAACATCAAACTTTAAAGATGTAGAGGTGGGATTCCAGTTTGAAGTAACTGGATGTGCCTGGTATGTATGATTTATTGCCATATGTTGAAATAATGTCAGAGAAGACATTATTTCCACATCATGTTGACAAATATGAACCAGCCTCAATTAGTCTTATTTATAGTTTTATATTATTTTTTGAATAAAATGGAGCCCATTATATATATATATATATATATATATATATATATATATATATATATGTGAGCCAGCTCACAAGTTTACCACCAGGAGTCATTCATGGCAGGCTTGTTATGAGCCCACAGAGGTTGCCAGGAATGATCAGATGGACCTGTGGGCAGCATACATGCCTGCCATGATGTCAAGGAGTTAACGGACCGACAGGCTGCAGGTGTGGTTAGGTAGGCAATTAGGGTTTGACTATTGTTAGACTATCATTGGCCTTAATTGGCCCACACCTGTAGCCTGTAACGGCCAAATGCCTGGCTGGTAAAAGGGAGCATGTGCCGCTAGTCTGTTGGGTTGTTTGTTTTGTTTGCCTGCCTGAGAACTTCTGAGGATTATCTACAATAAGATCGGAACGGGATAACGTGGTGGTCCTTTGCATCTGCAATTCCCTGTTCTCTGCAGGGGCTATGAGGAACGGCCTGTCTGCTGCTGAGATTCGCAAAGGGACTGGACTGCGGAATAAGAGTAGGAGAAGGGTTCCTAAAGAAAACCCAGGCGGAATTACCTATTCACCAACTGGATGGGGTTATTGGTCCGGTTGGTTTACATCAGCAATTTTGCTTTGGTGGTTTGGTTTTTGTTTGAAACCTTGTTTGAACTGTTTATTTTCTTTTGGACATTGCAATATAAGAGCCAGCTGCATAGAATACTGGAATAAAGACTTGCTTTCTTTTGGAAACTACTGTCTGTTTTCTTCGTGTGCACCTACCCGCCCACAATATATAGATAGATATATAATATGTACTTCCAATCTGTTGCATCAGATCTGTGACTCTTCAGGTATGTATGTTCACATTGTTGCGAAAGTATAGTTGCCCGCTGAAAAAATAGCATCTCATGAGGTGTGTAGCTGCCTTGAAGTGACAAGCGAATTCAGCATTGTAGCAGACACAAAGGGCTTATCCTGCAAAATGCTCAAGTCTGAACATTTTTCATCCTGCCGCTTTTGTTGGCTCATTAGTCAGGGTATGTGTGATTACACCTGTCGTTCATCCTACCAAATACATTTCACCGAGGTTGTTCTCAAGACGTTGACGTCTGAACATTTCACTTTTATTATGTTTTCAGTTTTGACAGTTTTACAAGTTATAAAAACATAGTTGTACATATACTTTTTAATAATGAAATAAACAATTGCTTTCCATTCACCTTTTGCCATTGGAAGGAGGGTGTGACAAGAATCTAGAATAACAAAATAATCTTTATATAGTGCCTTTCATAATGGACCACCATCACAAAGTGCATTACGAGATACCAGACTAGAGTGGGTGAACTATGCATCAGCACTTAAGAACATCTCACTCAAAAGATGGAGCAGAAGGAGGTTAAGTGACTTGCCCAGGGTCACACAGTGAGTAAATGGCTGAGCATGGATTTGAAGTGGGTACCTCCTGGTTACAAGCCTGTTTCTTTAGCCACTGGACCACACAGCCTATAGTGTTTAGGTTACAGGTACCCTTAAAATCAGTAAAAAACACTTTTACAAGAAATTGAATATTAATTACAAATATATAATTAAACATTATATATAGGCTATATTTGAAAAATGAAAAGTTTTTTTTTTGCATGTACACAAAAGGTTTAAATCAGGGGTTCCCAAACTTTTGGTCAAGGTCACTTGGGACATTGGGTTGTGGACTGCACAATAAAATTCACCTATAATTAAACACGAGTATGTGCAATAAATAGAACATACCTTTATATATAGACCCAAGATGTACATCTTTGACTGCCTTTTCTTTTTTGGTTTCTAAACTATTTTTTTATAGATTTGATTTTAACATGTTTGTATTCACACTTCATTGGCTGTCTGCTTTGTGTGCTGCAGATAAGTTCTTGATCAGCCTTTTGCCAGTGGTTATTGCTGGTGTTTGCAGATTTCCTTGACAACTGCTGTGTGGTTTACCAATGTGAGCCACATTGCAGCTGAACTCCAGAAAACAGTTTTTTTAAATACAAGACTGTAACAGGGCGAGCAGCCCTGTACAGTTTTTAGAATAGGGTCTCCCACTCTGCCTGTGTGTCATGTTATTTTGTGTGTTGTATTTTATTTATAAATTAAATTTTTTTAATTTGCATTTGTTTAACCTTCAAAAGAAAAGTAGGTGTGGTAATTTCACCTCTCTAACCCAAAACTGCAGAATTTCATATACGAACCAACAGGCGTCACTATTAACTGCATCGAAGTGGTGTTCTAGACCTCAAAAAAGTGAATATATGCTTAGATGTAAATCTGCTGTTGCAAATTTAAAGTTATAGAAAAATCTTTAATTATGTGAATTTAACAGAACCATCTCAGATTTGTTAAGCTGTAATCAGTATCTTGTTTAGTCTGATTTAGCAGATGATCCACCTGTGGTGATTATCATCTGGTACATTCCAAATTGGGATTGACAAGTGTACTAACTTTGGCACGCTGCAATTGACCCTCAGGGTTTACTGGTTCAGCATGTTTGTGCTTTTACTTGTTTTTGATTTCACCAAACATGGGAGGAATTAAAAAGTCAATCGCATCCCTGCTAGCAAAACACCATACAGCTTTCATAAATGACAGACTGGTTCAGATGAACATTTTGTGGGACAGGCATTAGCCATTTTAAAAAAAAGCAAAAAAGAGGAGTCCAATACTGTAGTAGTAATCAAAAGTTGAATTTATCATAGTTATTACCATGTTTAGAAGCTGAAGAAATAAAGCTTACAAATGACCAGTAAACAATGATTTACAATATATATTTTATTGATTTGTCAAAACAAACAGCAAAAACACTGGACAATTACACACACAGTTAGCAACTGACTTAGAACCTTTCTGCACACCGCAAGGATTCAAGCACAAGACGCTCTTAAAAACAAAGGCATCAGGTTATGACAACATGCTCACCAGGTTATAATTTAGTTCCGATGCAGCAATTAAAAAAAAAAAAAAAAAAAAAAAAAAAAAAAAAAAAAAGGTACGGCATAATAAAAATAAGTTAAGCACAGTTTGGCATATAGTCCTACCAGAAAGCAGAGCAGACCAATCATCATATTCAAAGAAAAACCTCTCCTACTCCCAACTAAAACCAATCAGTTGTTGAGAGAATACTGTTTTTTTTTTCTTTCTTTTTTTTTTTAAACGCAAAAACATATAAAAAGGTTTGCTCTTACAAATATTTCAGCATATTCAAAAGCTTCAAATCTATCAACTTGCTTTTTAAACAAACAAAGTCTTTAAGACATTCAGTACTTAACCCTTTATCTACCAATAAATGACAATTACTGTATTAGTCTAAAACAGTGGTTTTCAACCCCAGTCCTCAGGGACCCATGTCTTCTGGTTTCATTCCAACTGAGCTCTCAATTGCTGAACTAAGGCCTTGATTGAGCTAATCAGATTAACCTTTAGTTGTCCTCCACTCCTAAAAAAAAAGTTAGGATTGTGTTATTTATAACATTTTATAGTTAAGTTGAAATCTAACTAAGAGCTGAGAACAATTAAAGGTTAATTAATCTAATTTGTTCAATTAAGGGCTTGGTTAACAGTTGGTTAAAAGCTCAGTTGGAATAAAAACCAAAAGACAAGGGTCCCAGAGGACTGGGGTTGAAAACCACTGGTGTAAAGGTCACTCCCTGCAGAGTGAAGTGGAGGTAAATTCCCTTTAACTCTTGCTATCATCAATCCTGCAGATAACTTACATCAGATTTGCCATTGAAGAGCTCTTCCTGAAGTTCATGATTGTGGGTACTTAAATATAAAATGTACATGTCAAATTAGACCACAGCTTGTTAATACATTTACTGCTATTTCTTTATTTTTTGGTGGTGGGGGTTGGCAGGGTTACCTTTAACAAATGCACATGTGGGGAAGAGTGTAGGCTCCAAGTCTTTAGGTGGCATATGAAAATGATTCATCTTGTTTCGACATAACATTGCTTAAAGCTCTTACATGCTGTGTCAACTACTGCAGTTTTATAATGTGCAGTACACTTCCAGTGTAGAATATTAACTTGTTTGAATCTCCCCAGGAGAGATCAGAATTAATAAAACAATTCTTTGGTTGAATAAACATTATACATGTGTCATGCAGCATTGATATGTTGGTGTTTAAATACTGGTATACGCCTACAGTAGTAGATTTATTATAATAAAAAAAAAACACACCTGCACAATATCATACAATAGCCCATCTAACATTAACAATTTATATACTGCTCAATTAAAGCCCAGTGGTGGATACTACTGCATGGATACTTGCAATCCAATCTTTCACTCTTTGCATTAAATTATTAGATCTCAAAACAAGATTGTATTACTGTACACCTGAATTAACAGTAGCAGCGTAAAATCAATGGAAACACCTTTAGGTAAATCAATGCCAAAGACTTTAAAACAATCTCCTAATTTCTATACAATTGTGCATGGTTTTGCTTTATAAATCAGATAGCATCATCTATAATACAGTGTCACCAATTCTGGCTCATTTTGTCTTCCTCAGCAGTTTCAATGGACTTATTTGAAATATAAAACCTAGCTTCATATTTTAAAAAGGACACTGGTTTTTAGTAGGTATCTACCCGTTAAATTATTTAAAAACATTAAAAGGAACAGATAAGAAAAAATTAATTTTAAAAACTTAGTGAATAGGCACTGAAAAAAACCCACTAAAAAACTTATCAATTATATATTTATGAACTTGAATATATAGTGTTGAATACAATTTTAAAAAAATGTATATGAAAATAAAAGGCCACTAATGTCCTTAGCATCTTTCAAATTATGGCCAAGGAAAAAGTAAAATGCATGGTCATCTAAGAAGCACCTTGTTCACAGTGATATTTTATTTGCAGGATATTTTAGTAAATCAGGAGACATAAGGGAGTTGTTACAATAACTGAGGTAGACAAAATGAAATACTTTCCACAATAGGGCAGTACAGGAACCACCAGTATATTATAATATCAAAGTGTTGGATTGGAGCATTTCTTTCATACAGCATAAGTGCAATGGAAAGAAGACGACCTTAAATGTTGGAACGTAACAGTTTGCTGCAGTTACCACCCCCCCCCCCCCCCCCCCTTTTTTTTTTTTTATACAGTAAATGTAAATTCATGTCTACTGAAAAGTACCAGTCAAACATGCATGCCTTTTAATCTACACATTAATTCAATCTTAAAAACATTTCTCCAGACACCAGCAGTTTGCTTAAAATCACATTTTTATAGAATTTGGGAAGGAATACAGAAATAAAATCCTTGCAATAGTATGCAAGCTTTGGAATTCTCCAAATCTTTGCCACATGAAGAAATTGACGCTTGTGTACCTAGTGTACAAATGGGGTACCCTTTTTAGGATCTGTATAATTGTTCAACTGAAGTTAATGGCAGAACCAACCACACAACTTGAAACTTGAAGATTTCATTGTAACCTACAAGATTGGAAGCAGCAGGTATAAAATCAAGTTTCCTACCAGTTCACAGGTAATTCGCCAGCAAATCATAAGTCTAGTGTTAAGCAGGCATAGATCAAGAGCAAACTACTTCTGCATTGGTCTCACTAATTCACAGCTAAGTAAAAACAAAAGGAAAATGAATGTTTAGGACTAGTCCTATTATACTAGTTCAACACACCCTACCTAGAGAACTAGCAGTCTTCAGAGATCATCCTGTAGGTATGCACCAAGGTTAACACAAGCAGCTTTCATGGACTTGAACATACTAGAAAAGAGGCAAGGTCATGAATTGATTTAACAAACTAGGTACATTCCACTTGTTTAAAAAAAAAATTGATTTAAAAAAAAGTGCAAACGAAAAAAGGCCTCCAATGTTTTAATTTAGTAAGGCTTGGAAAGGAATTATTTTTAAGAGCTTTTTCCAATATGGTGCCCACAGTCTGTCCTTGCTGTACATGTATAACTTATTCCTGAAGACACTCCCAAAACTTATTTCAATCTCTCTATAAGTTCCTGTGTGAGGCCAAGGTTTATGAGCTGCGTTGTAGAGAGTTGTGCAAGCTGGGGAAAGGACTTCAGAAGTTTCTCCCAACACAGTTCCAACAAGCTGGGTACTACCAGCCAGATCTTAAACAGAGAGCCAGTCCTCCTGTTTTCATGAATATTTACAACTCCGCCATGGACATACATACAGCCAGCCTGAAAGCATATGTGATAAAACAGTCAATTAACAGTTTGTGTACATCAAGTTAACCATCATAGTGAACTTGCACTTTGTCAAAGTTCAATCATATTACCGAAAAATATTCTGGGAGTTTATAAAGCAATAAAATACACCCAGATGCAAAAGTGGTCCTACATACACTGCAGGTGTAACTTACTGGAGTTACAGCTGCACAATGAAAATAGGCAGGCTCCGGCATGACTGCAGGTAGTTTTGTCCACTGGAATGTTTGTAAATTCATTTTCCAAAGATCTCCTAGTATCAATTCTCCATTGTAGCCGCCACATATAAATACATCTTAAAAAGAAAAAATACATTAAAGATGAATGGCTGGTTTCACAGACCCTGAATATTACATTACCACATTATGTGGTACAAGATTATTGCTAACCAGGGTCTGTGAAACCTAAAATGACAATCTACATACAGCACAATATTTTGTTATACAACTGAATGGTCTGAAGGTATACAAAACACCATAATCTGAGAAACAATTTTAGCTTTCATTCATACACTATTTCACCAAGATCATTAATTATGTTTTTACCAGACAGAAATAATGCTAAATGGCATCTTACCACTTCCTATCTGTACACAGCTGTGACATCTCCTTGCTGCAGGAAATCCTAAAAAAAATAAATAAATAAAAGTAGGAAGGGGAGTCATCGTCATACTATACAAAATGTAGGGTCCATCATCTTCAACTTTGAAATACAACACCATTCTTCTAAATGAGCCCAGGCTGTCTAAGCCCAGTCCCAGGTAGGACTGGCACTAAAGGAACCTTATACTCCGTCAATATCAAAAAGCAGTATAACATTTTCTAATTCCATGTAGTCAGCATATTTTTTTGTCTGACTATACATCAGATGAAACAAATGCCTTCATTTTAACAAATGCATACAAGTCCCAATTGGCTTTAAACAAAGAGGAAAAAAAAAATCCAAACCACTGTACTTACCTTTACTGTTTCATTAGACACATACCTATTTTGTCGTGTGGCTTAGTTGTTATTTCTTCCCATGAATTGGTTTCTAAATTGTAGGCATGTATCTGAAAAAATATTTAAAATGTCAACAATAAAATCTATATCTACTAAAATGAACTTTACATTACCATCTGAAATAGTTACTACATTGTGGCAGGACGGAAGCCCTGCACACAAACAGTATTTGCGTCTGTAAATAAAGATTGTGTAGCGTAATCCGTCATGTATTCGCCCATCACATATTCACCCTAAACTTTTATCCACCATGATTAATCTCGTCAGCAACAAGTGTATTACTGATCAGATAACATTAGTTCACAGATAGTAGATTATACCAAAGTTTTCGTACACTGTGTTATATGTGCTCTGTGTGCAACCTTTGCTGGCAGTGTCACGTGAGCTGTTCAGTGTATTGATATTGTAGCGCAGGGGCTTCTGATTTGCAAGACAAATGTGGGAATGGACTAGGGAAGGTGGTGGGAGTACTAATTGTGTGTTTGTAAACTGTTATTCTTGTTCAGATCTGTTAGCGTTCTGTGTTTTGGTGCTCGTGTGAGAGCAGAGACTGCCTGTGTGATTGCATCATTGAGGGGGGTGGGAGCAGGTGTGACACGACCAGTCAGAGATAGGGTGGTAGAGATGGTGCTGGACCAATTAGTGAGGAAGGGAGAGGGACTTGGGTGTGTAGAGATAAGTTTGAAAGAGAGAAGCGGGGCCTGGCGGCAGAAGAATTGAGAGAGTGTTAACAGAGGAGGTTGAGTTTGAGTGAGATGAGAGGAACATGAGCATAAAGCAAAACAATAAAATAAAAAGTGGTTTCCTACTGCTTTGAACCTTAACTGTTGTCTGTACTTAAATCCTGGAAACCCCACAGCTCAGCAATGCAAATAAATCCTGTTTGCCTGTGGGGCGCATCAACTTCAACCTCCATCTCGATCTGTCTCACTCCGCAGCAAATTCATGCACCCAGACTGCTACTCTGTCACAAGCATTAACACAGTGTATATTTCTAAACAAGTGATTTTGGGGAGCTCCCCAATAAAAGCTGAATCTCAAAACAATTATAGTACAGTAATTGTTACACCTACGTATAGTGGTATTTAAAACATGATTAAATTTACCTGCCCTTTTACATATCTGCCCTTACTCTGGGCCCATCACAGTTGGATACGCGACGTATTACTGTATTTGTATTTAAGTTTGGCAGGGATTGTCAATTCCAAAAATACACGCGTGAAATGTTGCCGAGTCTTGATTGGATAATTGATCAATCAAGTCACAGCAACTTGGTATAAAAGGTATGCCAAATCCGTTATTTGCCAGAAGATTCAATGAAGGTGAATGCCCAGCCTGAAGAGGAATAATTTTAAAAGTTCCAAAGACGGTGCTGCCCAGCATGGAAAGTAGGGATTTGTTTTGTTTAAACCTTTTATTTTGGTGGATCTTGTGTTTTTGTTCCTGTATTTGTTTTATTAATAAACACGTGCATTAACACTTTCACTGCAGCTTCCTGACCCGACCTCATTTCACAACATGCACACCATTCCCAAGTGTAGGCATAAACAATATAGCTATTCAAATCAATTTTCTTTCTAGGCCCTGCTCTTTTACACCTGGAACCAACATTTACAGATACTAGGGAAATTAAGTTTATACACTGCTCTAAACAATAAAAGGATTTTCAGACATATGTTCATATTAAGCATTGCAAGTCATTAAAATATATGTCTCAAGGGGTTAGCTATTATTTCAATACAGGATCTGGAATGATTTAACACACATTACATACATCTCTGAATATCCCTGATTTGTCCAAAGCACTGTATCTAAATATATTTAGATGTTTGCGGCAAAAAAAAAAAAAAATGTAGAATGTTTTCTGTCAGTGCAGAGGCAGGTAAAAAAAGAAAAGAAAACAAACAAAAAACTGTCTCATACAGCACCTTATCCAAAGGATAAGATGTCCACGATGTTCCCCCGCCAAGGATGTATATCTTTTGTCCATCATGTGTAATTTCATGTCTGTACCTTTGTATAAAAGAAAAAGTACAACCATAAATGACTAGTTTGTAGCAAAAGTATGTTGGCACAAATACAAAACTGAAAAGCTTATTTACACATAAAATACCAGTTTACTTCTCAGGTTGGACGAGAACCCAGCATTTCTCACCTTTCTTCAGGCAGGTCATCTGGGGGGTTGTTTGGTTTAAGATGAATCCACTCACGTGTGTTCAGGTCTAATCTGTGAAGATCTGTGCTATAAATATAACCTGTTGTTCCTCCAAATACATACAAGTAGCCATTTATAATAGCCATTGCCTTTTTAAAAAAAAAAAAAAAAAAAAAAAAAGAAGAAAAAAACAAAGTTATATTATTGGCCCAACTTAAAATTGTCCAAGACCTCTAGAATTGCACACTTTCCCTGTAAAAGTGATTTTTTTCTAATCAAGGTTGATAAATGGATACATTCCTACTGCGTTTGTTGTTTGACACAGCTGCCAAAACTTACTATTAAAAACATATAACAAGAGCCGATAACTTGCTGTGAGGTTTATTTGCGGTCAGTAGACAGCCACTGAAACCCTTTTTGTGTGAAAGACTAATTATTTGTGGATCTCTTTAGCTCAAACCACCACAACACATTTATAAAAACTTTGTCTCCACATCTAGTAGTAGATGAATACTATAAGAAACAGCAGTAACAAACTGAAATACAAAATTAACACTGTACCTGTCCGTAAATTCGGTTAGGTTTCTTTCCACGACAACTGAGTAGAGACCAACGTTTGTATTTAACATTACAAACATGGACATCATTCCCATTGCTCTCACCAAATGGAATTCCAGTGCCACCAAACACCAGCAAGTTGTTTCCATGTAAAACAGCTGGAAAGGGTGGGGGGCAGAAATGGTTACACTTTGATTGCAAGTAAACTGAAGGTACAGCTGTACATGGTTGTAACAAAAAAGGTACATTTTGGCCTTTGACAGTACTAATTTGCATAATTTACTGTAGTCTATATTTGATTGCAAATCTTAGGTAATCCACATACATTCACATGCAGTTAAATGTTATAGAACAGTAATCATGTTTTTATAATTGAAATAAAAAAATACAAGTTTATTTTACAGGTAACTGATGCTGCTTTCAATACTCGCATACAGTAGTGGTGTACGATAATGCAATTTTCTGTTATCAATCATGTTGGCTGTAAATTGTCACGATAAATCTTGATTATCAGCTGAATAAATAATACAAAACATTTCTTCCAACGTGTCTGGTTATTGACAACTTGTTTACAAAATAAAGAAGAAAGCATGGTTTCAAAAAACGCTTTCAAGTTCACCCAAGTTCTAAATTGCGATTTAAAAAAAAACCCACACACCAGTTTCACATTCCAAACACATATCATTTGTTACCCCTGGCTGGGATCTTCATACAGCTCTTGCAAATTTATTTTTGAACCCAGAAAGTAGGGTTGCAACCTATAAAATAATGATTCATTAATACTTAACTTTTTTTTTTTTTTTTTTTTTTTGCACAAGTCACAGTACCCAGATATCTTTATAACATTTATTCTCCTCTGCTGGTCCCATTCTACTTTGTTGAAAATAAATGCCAATTTTCTCCAAAACGAAACATAGTTCAACAAAATACTCCAGACTAGGTGAACATATTTTTGGAAACTGCAGATGAGAGGTTTCTTATTTGTTGTCTTAAATCATTTCTGAAACCTATGTATTAGACACTGATAGTGCCAAAGGTGTTATAGAACGATTTGATAGTATGTTTTATTCAACTTTTGTTTAATGGGCACTATACAAAACAAAAGATAGAATTTTGCATGCAAGTGACATTTAATGTGTTATTTACAGTATACTCATTTGTCAGACGGTTTAACAGAGGGGGAAAAAAAAAATCTGACAATGCATGAATGCTGCCTGACGAACCATCAAAGGTTTAGAACTACCTTTGAATTCCTGGCTAGCGAACAAACCTTTTAACACAGTCCTACAGCTGTACAGTCAATATAATTTGCAGTTATACTACTCAGCAAGCGATTTACAGTTATAGTAGCTACCAGACAGGCAATGTTATCTACAATGCAAAGTGAAATTTAGGAAAAGGTGCAGGATTATTATTATTCTCTTTATTTAGAACACACCTTTATCCAAGGCAATTTACAGAGAGGATGTGTGAACTATGCATCAGCTGCAGAGTCACTTACAACAGCATCTCATCCAAAAGATGGAGAACAAGGTTAAGTGACTTGCTTAGGGTCACATAATGAGTCAGTGGCTGAGCCAGGATTTGAACTGGGGACCTCCTGGTTACAAGCCCTTTTCTTTAACCACTGGACCACACATCCTCCTGTATAGTCCCTTCCATAAATCTGTCTACCTCTCATGCTCCATTTCTCAGTTATGGAAATTATTATCACTCAGGTAAACCAAGTGACATACAAATACAATAGAACCTCATTTATCCACAGCTCCCTGACAAGTTTCATCTCTGAAATACAGTACATTATTGCCAATGTAGACTTTATGCATGCGGTGCACACACACTCAAAAGATGCATGTGTCAGCCTAACCTGTGGAGTCTACACCAAGACAGCAGCGCACAGATGCCAGGATTCATGTCTTGGTATGAACAGCAGAAGGATTCTGTAAAATTATTTATCCTGAGGCAGTTACTTAGTGAAGCCCAGCAAACCTTCGCTTAATTTGACAGTCTTGGTCCCGGATTTTCTCCATATAAAACATATGCATCCTGCCTCAATTCGACACCACACTTTACATCCACTCCCCAGGTGCACGAATAAATGGAGTTTAACTGTATTGAGGGGCACATTTCCCTTCGACCTTCAGGTAAAAATACAGATAATCCAATAGGGATAATGTTTTGTGGAGTTAGACAAACTTGTTTACTTGTGCATTTTAAGCGAATCCATCTGTCCACTGTGTCCGTATGACACTTCACATTTTTGCATATATCTGGACAGTTGCTTATCCAATTGTCATGGAACTTGGTGTTAATATTTAGAGCACTGTATCTACACTTCCACTGAATGTATCTGGAGAATCTTGGTGGTCTGTCAAAGTCTGTCTCAATGTCTAGTCTAATCATTTGTCATTTCATTTATTAGGTTTTTTACAATTTCTAAATTGAGCACTATTGAGTTTAGTTATGAAATGATATATATTTTTTGCAAATTGTGATTAAAAATGGCATTACTAATTCTTATTATATACTATTCTGTACATACCGTCATGGTCATCAACTATCATATCAATAGCGCTGCTGTAACTTTGAATTTACAGTTTTGTTTTAGCATTCACTTTGAATTAGGTGAAGCCAACTGTTCCATCCACACTATAGGTTAATTTCCTGTGTTGCAGGTAATACTGTCAAGACCCTACGTTCTGCTGACTACAGCAAATTATGTTTTTTCAGGTGGGGGTCCCATTACCTGCAACACAGAAAACTGTACTGTGGCAGGATAAATGGGCTTTACAGGAGTCAAGGAAAAAAAGAAACGTCTGGGAAAAGAAAGGGGGGAAAGAATGTGAGTGCGAGACACCTTGAGTTAATATACAAGTATTGCCTACCTGACATGGACGCTAGCTCTCTGGGCATGTACCCTTCTGTTCTCATTTGCTGCCATGTTCCAGTTGCAAAGTGATACCTCCAGAGCTCCCTAAACAAGGGGTAGTCTTCATTTTCAGATCCTCCCGACTCGTCAAAGTCTGGATTGTACCCTCCAAACACGTACAGGTTAGCATTGTCTGCAACACAGCGGTGTCCGCTCCGAGCAGGGGGTGGGCGGTTACCTGGAGAGAGGAGGAGGGAAACAAAACATTAAAATGTACAAGGTGAACTGTTCTTTTAACAGGACAATCACAGAACAGTGAGCCTCAATTGGTTAATGTTTAACGCTGTCTCGTCGTCCATGCACCATTGTTGGTAGGGTGCAGCTTTTGGGAGGGAGGCCCCTTAAAAGTAAATCACAACCATATTAATGTTACAAGAAACAGGCAGAGAAATGCAAGAACAAACCAATCCTGATTTGTATAATTATTATTCTCCCCATATTTCAGAGCTATTGTGAAATGTACCGATTATACAAGCTAGTTTCCAATGTACAATCCAATATCTGCAGAGGATACAGAGTTATTACAACTGGAAGAGAAGGAACGTATTTCAAACAAATACCAAAATCCTACAGTAACAACTTATAACTCTTTATAAGGATACAAATACATTTCCAAATTAAAGATATGTTCAGTATAGAATCCTTGGAATGCTGATGGCAGGTAATAAAATCCCTTTAGTCCGCTCAGGGCTTGAAATTACCACCCCCTGTGGCAGGTAAATTTCACATCAAACACATCCGAGTAGTGCATTTGTTTTTGTTGCTATTTTTTTGTGCCCAAGGATGTGGGAAATGGGAGTGCTGGAGATGCAGCCTCACCCAGATACAAACGCACCACACTCAAATTTGCTTGTTATCCTTATTTTACATATGAGCATGGGATCTGCATTTCCTGCAATAACATAATGAATCAACTGTTTCAACCAATTAGCACTGCCATTGGGGCTGGTGTTTACTGTTCCAACCAATTGGTACTAAGCACTACCATGAGAGGGCAAGTGTTTATTGTTTCAACCTATCAGCACCAAGTATTGTCCTGCGAGAAAGTGTTTACTTTCCAATCGTCTCGTAGCAGCTGGTTTCGCTGAGATTTTTGTGCTGGAAAACGTCCGATTCACAAAACATGAAAAATATTCTGTAGCATCCAGCACCACATTCAGAACAACCCTGAGTAAAGAAGATTTTAAATATTAACATATGCCATCAATGTATCTACCACTGAACAAAGATATTATAACACTGTCATATTCTTTCACTTTTAAAGCACCAATCCATATTCCTTATTTAAACCAAAGTTTCACAATATTTTTAGTGCTGCTGTCTTCTCTGCCATGTACTATTTACTCTGTACACTGTATGCCTTTTAGTTACTGCTACCGTAGTATTAAAAAAAGTATTTTAAAATCAACACAAATGAACTGAAATAATCAACGTTAATATGTAGCCACAGCATAAAGCCTCCAGTAGTACACAGTTTTAGCAAGTGTCTATAGCAGCTTTTCAGTCTTGTTTGAGTTACAGTAGCAACAAGCACATTTTGAAATGGTTTAAGTGTTTGATGATTTGAACATTTTAGTTCCAAGAGGTAATGTAATGTAAGTTTGTCACGATTAAGTTTTACATGTTCCAATTATTTATTATTTTATTTTTTTTAAAGGTTTCTCTTGTTCCCAATCAATATATTAAACATACAGTGAAACACAAACTCTGTGGGGGGACGGTGGATTAGCACTGGTGGTTTATGGATGTAAAATTTAAAGCCCTATCATCCAAATATTGCTACTTAGTTAAGACTTAATTACCAATACCTTTCACTGCAATAAACACATTCTGAATCTACTATGTATAGCGTATCATAGGCTGGGTTTACATGCACATGAAAATCCGACTCTACAGTCTTGACTATGATGTTGTCATGCAAAACCGACTTCATATCAAGTAATCTCCAGAAGAAAGGCCGTACAAAACATAGACTCCCCCCCCCCCCCCCCCCCCCCCCCCCCCCACAGCTACAACCGCCAGTGCATTTTAAACACCATCAATATTAAAATGGAAGACAAACTATCGGATACAACTAAAGTTTTATTCAAGCACATCACGTGAAACAACTGCACAGCCAAAATGTTGTATTTAAATGAACAATTAAACATAAAAGGGTTTATTTTCTATCGCATATAAAAGCAATATTTAAATAAATCAAACAATCAATAAAACATTTCAAAAGAAACTAGTGTGTAAACCAGTATACACATACAAAACTGTAAAGACAAAAAGTATCTATGCAGTTTTGTGATCAAAATGTTTCTCCTGAAACGCTGTGCCTAGCTTCAAGATTAAATCTATCCTACCTTGTACAAAACAAAGGAAATGATGGCTGCCAGGTCCAGTAAAGATAACAGGCTTTTGTGTGTGTGTGTATATATATATATATCAAAATGGAATATTGTAGGTTACATTCAAATTAAAAACATGTATTGTAAAAGGCGGTTCTAGTGTTAATAAAATCAAAATTTTAGATGTTCCACAAACACACAAATATTAATTCTAAGTAGTAAAACTTGCAGAAATTATTTTATATAATTGTGTGTGAGTGTATTTAATATATATATATATATATATATATAACACACATACACACACACACACATATATATATATATATATACACACATACACACACACACACACATATATATATATATATATATATATATATATATATATATATATATATATATATATATATATATACACATGTACATACACACACATAAATAACCAGACAAACAAGTAGCTAATGCGCACCGTAATTCAGAATGTGCACGGCAACACGTGACTTCATGTGTCTTGTTAAATGTTTTTATCTTTATGGCAACGCATGCAAATTCTCCTCACGATATTAAAAGTCATTCTCTTCCCTAATTAGTGTGCAGACAGGGATATTTAAATATCCCCTAAATCACTATGACTGCAGTAATCTGCATTGTCACAGCCCGATTTGTTGTTATAAATCATAACTACATGGAAACTCAATCCCTGAGAAGTACGGCCAAAACATCGCGAGAAAAACTGTCATGACTTGTCTTTGTAAACAGTCATAGATACCTTATCAACATTCATAGCATTTCCTTGCTAAACAAGCCACTTAAATTACAGCTATTACACAATCAACCTTTAAACTCAATTAAATGAAATGACAAACTATTCGACAACAGGTCTTTCTGCTGACATTGAGACTTAGTAAAAACATCTGTCATTGTTATCACCATTGGAGTGCATAAACTTTGGATTAAGCATTTAAATAACCTCATCACAATAAATAAAATTGGAGTAGTAATTTATTTATATCTATATATAATTTATATATTATATTATATATATATTAATATATATATATATCATATATTATACATATTATATAGAACACATCTAGAACATATACCTCGAAAAAAGGATAAAAAAAAGTTGCTGCAACACATTGTATGTAAAGCATTCAAGCATGCTGCCAATGTTGGTACCCAATTACAGAGGGCAGTATTACAATATTCCAACACTAGTCACTAAATACTGCAGTGTATCAAAACATCACAAAAAAAGTCTACCAGTAATCCCAGTAATCTTCCCCAAAGTCCACAATTCTCAGGATAATACACTTCAGTAATGACAAGTTGTTAATCATGAACAGTCACCTTTGCACAGTCCAAAGCAATCTACAGGATAACAATATTGATTTGGGAGCAGTTGGAGGCAGTACAGTATCTCTCATTACTTCAGTGGAAAAGTGAGAAAGTCAAGTTAAAAAAGGCAGATCTAAATACCAGAGACGGCACATTTAAAACAAAAAAAATAGCCCTACATAAGAGATAAGTAAGGACCAGTGCAATAGAAGAATGCCCTACTGTATACCAATTTAAAAAGATTGAAAGCTGCAAAGAGTCTCACCAATAAGTGTTGATTTTTTTTGTTTTTCATCTGGTAGAAATCACCCACCTTCTCTTAAAAACCTGTTAGGGATCCTGAGGCTTGGGCATGGTTGACTGAAGTTTCTCCTAGTCGGCAGCCACCGTACTCTCTTCTTAGAGCCTGTCACCACAATTACCAGTAATGAGTCAGTCACAGGACAGCAGGGCATCAAACAAACATACCACAACCAGCAGAAAGGTTAAAGGCTTTTCATACATTAAAATAAACAAAACAAACAAAAAAACACAAAAACACACAACACAGCAGTTATGAACCACATTGGTCCTTTTAAAGCTAGGACAACTTTGGCATACACATTTAAAAGGACTAAAAGCTTGAGAGCTCATAATCCATCAGCCTTTGTAACACCTTTAAGGAACACAGTCAATATATACCACCCCACCCCCACCACATCTTATCCAATTTGAAATGCCCCCACCGCTGCAACAGTTACTGAACAAGAGACCACTGTTTCCCCCACTAAAGCAATGAATAATACCAAGCTACTGAACCCTGGCCGTGATGTCCAACCTGGCTACACTCAACATATCCTATCCTCATCGGGTACCTGCCACCAGTAGTGGTTACTGAATCGCAATACAGCTCTCCCTGTGACCTCCCAGTCAAAATCCCCCACAGACAAGATTGGCAACCAATGATTTCCTGCTTGCATAACTGCTCTCCAAGAGGTAGTGCATTACAAGAGGAGCCACAAGGGACCTTCAACCTAGACTGCATTTATTTGATATAGATATACTGTGATGGGAAGGACAATGAAAGGACAGAAGTCATTTTAAAGTACAGTGTTCTCACAATTTCTGAATTGTACGAAACAATTTTTAGAAATCTGTTTTATCATTTTAGAACACCTGGCTCAACTACAAAGACAAATCTGATAAGACTATTTGTTATACTGAATACAAGCATAACACTCTCAAAAAACACAAAATAAGTTATCTTAATTTATAAGACACAACTACCTTGAATAATGAATGGTCTTAAAATAAAATGTGTATTTTAGAAAGAAAACAGTGTCAAACATTTAGTGCTGGGACAAAACACACGATTTTCATGTTTGTACATTCATTCAATTTAAATATTTGTTTGGATATTCGTTTGTTTTCAAAAAGTAACAAATGCCATTATATTGCTCTCAACCAAGGCAGAGATAGTATAGCAGCAGGGGCAGGGAACATGGCCTGTGTGTGCCTTTATTTTACAGCAACACAAAGTTTAAAAATAAAAAAAATTTAAAAAATTAAAAAAAAAAAAAAATCCCAGGAGTGAAGAATACATTGTGTAGGGCTTACTTTACTCCAGTGAATTAACTACAAAACAAAGGATGCCAAATAGCAGTTCATGTTAAATGCTGTTTTGCTTACTCCCGAAATGTAGTACATAAAGCTGACACCGCATTTATTTATTTTTCACCTTTTTTCATTCCTTACCATTACTGTTTCTTCACAGTAAACAGTGGTCAGACACATTTTCATAATGTAATAACATAAGGTTTACTTGTGCCTTTTTGTACCTGAACAAGCAAACAAAGCGAAGGGGAATAGTCACCACAAAGTGGCAACAAAACACAATACAATCTATATAAAAAAATCACTACACAACATTTCCAGCAAGTTGGGCACTGTTTAAGCGAGGCATTTCAGAATGACATGCCTGTGTTTGTCCTATGAGATTCTGACAGACACTTTTTTGACCTAGATGGCTTTCCATAGATATCACTATGCGTGCACGTGCATAATCTGGTTTGTTTAGTTTGTGTGTTGATCCTGTGGGTTTTTTATTTATTTTATTTAAATCTCACATATCACAGAGCTCTTTTCCCATTTTCTGGCAAGGTGATAATGTGCAAGGTATGTCATTTCTAGCGAATATGAACATCTGATTTTTTTTACCCGAACACACGTTAAAAAAAAAAAAAAAAAAAAAAAAAAAAAAACACACAATTCATTTGAATATTCAGATTTGTCCCAGCACTACAAACATTTATTTTTATTTTAAAACAGAACATTTTAAACTACACAAAATAAATAAAGTACTCTGGTTTGCTTGCCTTTCAGGAAATCTGTTACACTTGATCTCCTTGGGTCATTTGATTTCAGCAGTGTCTGGGGTCAAGCATCATACTGTCTGTATAGCATCTTGGGGAAAGCTGCTACTTTGCTACTAACAAGGAAGTATTAATGTAGCCTATATACATGTATTGCCTGACTGATTCATGCAAAAAGTAATACAATCCCCCCCCCCCCCCCCCCCCCCCCCCCCATGCAATTTCAGCATTAGCTGCTTGGTCCGATACAGCTGCTTTCTAAATTCTAACAAGAATGTGCTTCTGCAATCAAAATTACCTACTGTACATTCTTTCATATGAAAAATTGACCCTTGGTGCATGTGCCAACATTTGCTAAAAGCCAACACATTGTCTTGCACATGTATTTTCACAAGTAATTAAAATATTATATAGGAATAGGCCTGTTTGAATTACACCTTTGTAAGTTCAAAACAGAGTGCATATGAGCAAAGCATCAATACTACACCATAAACCAGTATTTGTACTTTAAAGGGACCCCCAAATTTTCATCAGGGGCCTTCCCTCCAGTTTTTTTTTCCCTCCATAAGGTCGACATATTGTGTGAGGACGCACAGTATAGACCACCATGACCTAGAACTATGGCCAGAGGTTTTGCATCACCATATAAAATTAATTATTTTTGCTTCATAAAGTTGATCAAAACCTGCTGAATAATGTTACGTTAATATGTTGAATTACATCAGTTCGTAGTTTTTCATATAATGAAAAACATAACATTTCAAAATCCAACATGAAATACTGTACTACTATTACGGCTTCCGGTAGACATTTGCAATATCATTATATCAGTAGTGTCTATAACTAAATGCTATATATGAGAGAGAGAGAGTGCTATCTATCTATCTATATATAATTTAAATGTCCTTAATCTTAATCTAGGTGATGCAAAAAGTTTGGATATTGCTGTACATTCGCAGTATGCGTAAAAATGCGACACAGACAGGCATCTACAATGTATTTCCACTACATTGTGGTAAAGAATTTCCTGACAAGTTTAAATCACAATTGTGGTAGTTCTGAAGATACAAATTTGATATAAAAGGAAACTGGTGTAGTTTTATTTTCAGGTACGTTCTAAAAGGTGGTACGCAGAGCACTGCGCTTGTTTGTGCATGCCTAAATAACTTAAGCAGGGAATGGTCGATTTGAATCTGGTACGTAACGCTGTTTTCGGTCTTTTCCATCTTTTCACATTTACTTTATTATATTTTCCAGTCTTTTACATCGTTTTTAATGCAATATCATTTTTTTACCATTAAGAAAACAGTATGAGAATATTTAAATACATTAGGTCTTATACATTTTTTTTGTGCAACTCTGCGGTGGACTTCTCACTCTTGTTTGTAGTGAATGTTTTTTTTTTCTTTTAGGAGAAATTGATTATCTGTTTCTAGCTTAAGTTTGCAAAAAAAAAAAAAGCATAATTAATGGTAAAAGTACCCATTTGACAATAGGAAAACACCCCATCAGACTAACTGATTGTACCTATACCAAAATCGGACAGTGCACCATTTTCAATGTGACAGTATCACCTTTTGACACTACAGGGGCCAAATTGTGCTACGCGTACCACATTCTGACGATGCACCACTTTAACACTACACCTACACCTTTTTATCCCCAGATTCTGTTAATTGTTAAGCAAGTTAACAAACTGAATATCCCTTATGCTACAACTCTACACTTAATTACCTTTTTTAAATGTCCCAAATATTCGTGTTTGTTTTTATTAAATATTTTCAAAATAAGCAACGACCTACAAAAGTCAATTTATTGCCTTTGTCATTACATTAGCCAATATATATAACACGATATAGTTCACATGTACTATATGATACTCGCTGTAAATAAAGCATAATAACAAATAATTTTATTTCGTAAAGGCTGCAAACAAGAAATGATTCAATTATAATTTCACATGAGCCTGACTGAAGGAAGCCTCATCAGCCTAGATTTTACAGGCCCGCGCTAGTTGTAAGACAAAAAGCACGTAAAGTTCAGTGACTAACAAATCTCTCTCATAATTTCATATAAAAATAGCAAGATATGATTTTTAAACTGACCTGATGCTCTCAGAGAAGGCCTCCCTGACAGTTTCTCAAATTTATTCAACAAATCCAAAAAGTTCGTATTTTCACTGCCTCCTATAGCTGACATGTTTTCTGAAAGTAAATTTAATAAATTAACAATAAAATGACAAAATAAACATTTCATAAAATATTTATGTGCGGGGTTTATTTTTCGCTTTTGTTGTTTCTCCCCAAACACAACAATCCTGTCCAGCTCGCAGACCAAAAAAAAAAAAAAAAATGAGTCCAATCTAAGGTGGCTTTAAATAACAAGAGCCAATCAGAAAGATCCTTATTACGACCTGACAAAGGGAAGGGTGCCGATTTAGTAAAAAATACCAAAAAAACCAAAAAAAAAAAACAAAACCAAAAAACAAACAAAAAAAATAAATAAAATTTACGATTCTTGGTGACATAGCTTAGGCAAGCATAGTTAATGTTGACTTGACAGGCCGTTTGTTTTAAACCGGGTGAAGTTAGTTACTTATCTCCGATTTTAGACTATTCGCACAGGTACTTATTGAATACTACCTCACATTCGAAAGGTGAAATCACATTGATAGTCTGTATGTGCCACCTCAAGTGGGGTTTCATCTTAATGCGACCATTTCCCTTCAAAACAAAGCAAATTACAGAGCGGCACAAGCAGGTATTCATATTAGGCTATGCCATGAACTACACCCCCACCTTAACTATTTGCCACTTCTAAGGGTCACATAAGGGTTAATCACAGTGCTAGCCTTGCTGTGCCACCTCAAGCCGGATATGATTCATTTTAAAGCTTGAAAATTCTTCAGAATAAAGTAGATTGCAGTGGCACAACCAGGCTTTCGTAGGCTATGTCATGAAATATACCCCCTACCCCTTGTCAATAGTTGCCACTTAAAAAAATAAATAAATAAAAAAAAGATGGGCCGGGGTATGCCATAGGCTTGGCTGGAATTTATTTTCTTATGTTGACATCTACTTTTGTATGTATTTTAGTATGTCCTGCCCGTTGCCGCCAGCAGCAGGGCTGGTAGGTGACGTAATCACATCCGAAGACATAACCCTAATACACACACCTTGCAAAGGACCCGGCTCTTTTGTACAGCTGAATCGGCGCTATGCTTTAGTGTGAGAGGTTCGGCATTCCCACCTGCCCTCTGCCTGTGGGTGGATTGCCTTGCTCTGTGTGGTGCGCCTGCCTGCGTTGACCGAGATCGCTACAGTATGCACGATTGTAGGCTATAAATAAATAAGTTACAAGTGCTATTTGTGTTTGTAACTTATTATATTATACATGTATACAATTTATGTAACACTTAATTATATATTTATTAAAATTACGATAGAACCGCCTAACCCAATATACAATTTGTTTATAATTGTTCGTGAATTCCTCTAATCATGTTGAATGCATTTTCTCTGGCACTATGCGCGCCTCCGCGATAAACTCAACATAACATGATTAGAAGTTGCCATCGAACATTTGCAACATTATAAGAACATTGCATATGCCTACAAACGTGTGAAGGTGGTGTATGTTGTACAACATGTATACTTACAAATGCGTTTAGGCAACGGAATATTCTGAGGAGGCACCAAAATGGTTCAAGATGAAGCGCTTCTCCTCCTCGCCTTCACGTGCGTTGAGCATTTCTTGGTCGCCAAGCAATTTTCGACGTGCAGCATTCTACGAAGATCCTAGCCACAGTTTGGGGATCATATTGAAGCACACCCCCTGATTTAAAGATGCACCAAAACTTAATTTTTAGAAAACTAAAGGTCCGCTCGATCACATTCCCAGGGGACCTGTGTGGCCTATTGACACGCCTGTTCTTCATTTAGACAAGTGTTAAAAAGGTCGCATTGCAAATCAAAGAAAACTTTATTGTAATATCTAGTATGCTGTTTTCTGTACCAAGATTTCATTATTTACTCTTAGGTTTTTATTTGTATAATTCAAATAAAATCTACAGTAGAGGTCAGCTTGTCATATAATGTACGTATCCAGAGTTCAGATAGGCTACAGTTGTATTGATAATTTCTTGGTAGTAACATTTACACTGGGTTCATACAACTACCTTTTAATATTTTGTAACTGCTCCTGATTAAGCAGGATAGATGCAATCATGCTTTTTTTCATCTGGTAAATCTAAGAAATGAACCCCAGTCCTGCCACTCCCAGCAAAGCCATACTGTAGTTTGTTTATTCCATTTTTTTAAAACACCAAATAACTTAAATACTGTTTCAAGGTGAGTAATATACTTTTTAAATTAATTAAATATTTCCTTTTCCAAGTGCAAATTAACTCCTGATAAATTATGACAATTAGCAAGATTTCCTTTTAAATTCCCACGCAAAAAAAGCACTGCTGTTAAGATAATAACATTATTTCATAAATCAGCATGTGAAACCACATTAGCATGACTATTTAATAACGAAATAGGCATAGTGACCACTTGAAAAGGTCAAAATCAATGCTACATACCGATTTGTTCATTAAAACTGGAGTTATCATTTATGAACTTTCCATTATTCAAATTCTACAGCAATAATTTCTAAACATACTGTAGAGGATTATAAATTGCTCCCCGCCTCCAGTTCTGCATATTTGGGTTTTAGTTTTTCAGAAAACTTTGTTATTTTAAAAACATGTTTTAATTAAATTGTTATTCATGGTAAAATTTCAGATTTCTGTAGGCTTATCCAATTACCACAGAACTATGAAACTTGGCCAAAGTGAAGGCTGAGCAAGAAGATTTAAAGATTACTACAATGACTATCTTCCTTGTATTTCCTCTTTCTAAAAATAATGCAATCCATTTGAATCCCCCCCCCTTTTTTAATAATTATTAAATAAAACTCATGGTAATTTATTCAGCATCTTTATTATGTTGTTGATTCATCTTAATTCATTACACAAATAAGTTGAGTATAAAATGGATGGCCTTTCGCGATCTATATTAATCCTGTTTAGAAATGTCAAACTGAGCTGAGAAAACAAGTGTTAAACATGCCCAGCACAAAGAACAATACATATATTAATGCTACTAAATGTAAATGTAAAGGCAGGTGTATATAACTAGATAATAGTATATAAAAAACATAGTGCTTTGAAACTCTACCCTGTTCTTGGGTTCAGCAAAAAGATGTGCTAGCTAAAGTGATTTTTACTCAACACAAAAATATAAAAATATGGACATATGGCGTACTAATTGTAAAGTTGAATTTCACACAAAGAAGTTTACACTTGAAGAATATTCAGTAATGACATACATATTTCTAAAGTAAACAAATGCAACATTGAACCTCCTTATGAGTCCAAGACAAAAAAGGTGCATTTGGTGTCTAAAACACAATGAAGTGCCAGCTATACAACCAGGAAATAGGAAAATAGTGTAACTTTTTTTGAGACAATACAATATAACTAATACAATAAATATAACACAAGCTTTCTATTTAACTCTCATATTCCACATGTCTTGCTAATTCACTGGAGTTGATTTTTTCACTGAACAGCTCATCAAACCTGGCATTCTGCTTGGAAGTGAAATGATTTTTCCAGTCACCAACAGTACCTGAAAGACATAAAGTATTTGAATGTATTATTTGCATAAGTTAATAAATACCCTGTTGTTTTGGGCTTATCAATGCCCTCTTTTAGCATTGCAGTGCTTTAGTTTTAGTTCAGTGGTGATGAAACTCTTACCTTTCCTAAATATCAGCTTCTTGTTGGAAGTCAGTACGCAGACCGTGTGGTTTGGATTCACTTTCTCCTTCTCTGCCTTGTCCTTCATTTCACTGAAGGAAGATTTCTTTGAAATGTCTTTGACTTGATCTTCAGTGACATTGATGCCCAAAAACGTGCTGATCTCCTTGACATGTTTTGGAAGATCCTATGAAAAACATACATTTGACAGTTTAGTTTTACATTGAGGGAATGGCAAAATGTATTGGTGTTAATTGATTGAATTAACCCCAGTGGGATAGCATGGAAAAGAAAAGAATCAGACCATCATGTTCCAAAGAATCTAAATAGTGTTTTCTACAAATTTCCCCAACATGCATCTGCTATGGAATATATAACAGGGATTGTTCCAGTTAACTTCATTCCTCAAAGTGACTTTTTAGTTCTACACTAATGTAAGACAATATCAAATGGATGATGTCCATGCCTGTGCTCCATTTTGAACTCACCTGCTTTAAGGACTCATAGTACAGAACAAGGACATTTTCATCAGTTTTGCTCTTTTCCCAGCTAAGGACATGGTCAATCCAGGAACCGCACACAACTGCAATACAAATACAGGCAAAGCAAATTATTGTATCAAATTAACACTTTTGCATCATATATCATGTCTGATATGAAAATTAAAAGGACATGGTGGTAACTCTTTTAACAACATGCAGATTTAATTGATGTTCTTCACATTTTTCCATCTCAATCTAAACATTAGTCATATTTACCTTCTCCTTTCAAGAACATTTCTAAAAAGGTGGATCATTTCTCAATCTTGTGCAGATTGGGGTTCTGCTTGTAATAATGGTACAATGAAACAGCGGTGTCCTTAGGATTTCTGATCACATAAATCATCTGGAAGCAAGAACAAGATAATAATTTTATTTTGTGTAGATCAGACAACATCTCTTAATAATTTGGTGTTTGCACAGCGTAATGTTGAAAAGTAGTATCCTTTATTACTGCACTGTGCTGTGATACTTTGCCATTATGATTTCATGGCTGTGTTATCTGATAAAGCAACAAACATAATGGCTGTTTTCTGTTACCTTGCATTTTTTTGTTTTGAACTGCACTGGGATCATCTCATAGTTGAGGTGTGTTGGGATGAGCCTCTTGTTGGGGAGGTTTCTCAGCTCATCGAATTTGGAGAGATCTCCGAACTCCAGAGGTGATGTCAGTGTCACTTTGCTAACCCTATTGTCTTCATTGTGGCTGTAGTACAGATTCTTCATAATCTCTGCAAGCCAGTGCGTGCCTAGAAAGAGTTTCAAAACACACATCAGTCAAGCAGTCTGTGTACACTGATCTACCCATTTCTGATAGACCAACTTTTAATAATT